>NW_024539384.1:0-92745 GCF_016758775.1 Suillus clintonianus
GTCGCTCACGGTCGCACGTCGTCGCGCGCCCTCTCGCTCAGTCCTTCAGTCGGCCGCCAGTTGATCTCCCACTTATTTTGAGAGATCTGCCTCAGTAGCATCCCTTTGGGCCGACCCTACTTAGCTTGCCTATCAGAGGTCATTCTTTTGCGACTCCCAGAGTCCGCATTCCTATTTCCTCACCCACACCATGCAGACACTCAAGATCGCAGGCCCGCTCGGTCTTGGTATTTGCGCGGTTTTGTACTTGCTTACGAACGTTGCCTATTTCGCAGCTGCGACCAAAGTGAGAACTTCTTTTTATCTGCGCAGCCAAGGAAACTAAATGGTTTTGATAGACCAAGATCGAAAAATCTGGTGTCACTGTCGCTGTGGTGTTTTTCGGGAACGTCTTTGGTTCTGTCGTGGAGTGTGCGCTTTCGGTTTTCATTGCTCTCAGGTGAGCTCGCTGTACTGGGTTTGAGGGTTTCCTGACTAATTTTCTTCATGATAGTGCTCTTGGAGTGAGTCCTATGTGTTTTATATCATGATATTTGTTTGATGATGTGCCGTAGAATGTTATTACTGTGGTAAGTTGAGGGATGCTATCGATTGGCTATCGAAACATGTCGCTCAATAACTTTTCATCTAGACTTTTGCTGCGTCGCGAGTAAACCAGGGTTCGTTATTCCAAGCATCATGATTTCCTATAACTCATGCTCCCACTACAGAGCTTGCAAAGGAAGGATACCCCTACCATTCGGAAACAAATTCTGGGCTTCAAACTGGCCCGCAGGGAAGTCACCACTCCCTGGGTTGATCATCCACTTGATACCCTCTGTAAGTGCCGATCTGGAACATGATATCAGTCTGAGATTGGGTTTCAAGGTCATCGTCATCATCGCGCCTCCCCCAAATATTGTTTACCCTTTCATTTTGGACGTCGAAGGATACACAGCAGATTATTAATTTCTTTATTGTCATTGTGGGTCTTTCAACTCTTTTTCTCGAGTATTTTCTTACTTCTTGATGCGTCCAGGGTCTATTCTATCTGAGATGGAAAAAGCCAGATATTATTCGGCCGTTCAAAGGTAAGCGCGCATATTGCCTTTTCTTCATGGTACGTTAATATGTATGGTGCAGTATGGTGGCCTCTCGCCGTATTCTTCTTGGGTGCTGCCTCCTTCCGTAAGTTTCTACTTTTACAACTCTAACACTCCCCTCCTGACCCAACCTCCATATAGTCCTCATCAGCTCCCTTCCTGAAACCAACCAACGGCGTCGGCGACACCCCACCGCTACCATATTACCTGTACGATTCTTCCATCACACCTATCATGCGTGTTGCTCATTTGCCGTTTGTTCAATAGGTACTGCCTCGTCGGCATCGCCCTCATGTTTGCAGGCATGTTCTACTGGGTTGCATGGCGAATCTTGTTGCCCAAGGTATTTGGGTATGAGCTTGTACCGAGGAAGGAGAGGTTGGATGATGGGACTGTTGTCACTGTGGTGAGTGTCTGTTTTTCGTGTCGGCTGGTTTTCTGTGTTTGCGAGTTTTCTGTGTCAACTGGTTTTATGGGTCTTCTGGTTCTCTGTGTCCGCTAGTTTACAGGTTGCTCACGGATCCTACTTCGCAGTTTTCAAACAAGAAGATCCAGTGAATCGAGCGTTGATCGGAAGTGATAATAAGCTGGTCTTGAAATATAAATGTGGGACTGTACATGTATCCGAGGTTGCCATCAGGGATGTGGAACCCTGATGGCACGTTTGCCAAGACTTATGCCTCGGTGACTACTTGATTTCACTGAGTCTTGCAATAATGGTATAGCACCCTCATGAATGATGATACGCCTCAGTTTGGCACCATGGCAGCGGTTTCTCTGAAAACCACGGCATATCCGACAGTCGCGCACCTTCCCTTCTCTATTCTCGAGCTGCTGGGAACAAGAGGAAGCTGGTGAAAGTTTGCACCTAGAATTGTTCCAGCCTTCTGGGATATCAAGTGAAGAAAGGAACAGAGATCACAGAAATGAGGTCGAAGATACCAGACTCATCGGATACTCTGGAAGGTGTTGCGTCATCGAGAGGTATCTCTGTCCTAGGCAGCCCTACTATGTAGGCGCTCTTCGAGTGATCATATCCCGAACGGCAGTATACTTCATTTCCTTGAATGGTCTCGAGCCTGCTGGCGAAGAACGGTTCTGCTGGGAGTACATATGAAGGGCGCGCCATGCGGAGAGCAACATGCTTACCATCGCGAAATGAAGATCGTATAACACGCTGCTACTAGTGCACACGTCAGTTTATAAGAAGGGCCTCATTTTCTCTCCCCCTCCCCCCCTTTCCTTCTGCCCGTCTGGAAAGCCATCATACTAGCAGCAAGTGACTGTATTCCACATCTGATTTGTGACTTGAATCGTCGAGCAATCTGGATAAATGCATGTCCGTTCTCGAGTTGTTCAAGCACTCGACCATTGTCTAGCCCTCGTTCCTCGCACTGCAAGAAGTCATGCCCAATTTATCTGGTGCTCAGGCTGGTACACAATTGTGGAGACAGTGCGACTCTTGCATTGCGTTTGGCACAATGCATGCTCTGTGGCGAAAGTCGAAACTTAAGTTGAAGCTTACGTCTTTTATGGGTCCGTTGTCGACGATCGTTTCTTCAACATCCGGGCCGACTGGCCTGAAACAGAGGTCGCACTGGACTACAACGGACCGATGCTCACACTCGCTGCGATGCATGTGCTCGACGACACTGCCGACCCATTCTACACATCGCTGAAAGCTGGCACTTATGACTCCAAGAAACCGCAAGGAATGCCTTGCGATGATGCATACACTGAGAGATGCGATATTCAGATTGGTGAGTAGTGTTTACTCACTGCGGCTTGTGCCCCACTCAGCCTACCCAGTGGGGATAAGGAGTCAGGGGTCGAATCGATCAAATCTGAAGTCGAGTCAGGAACCCTCACGTCAGCATTGGAAGTCAACTCATCCAACAAGGCACGTACTAGAGCTAGAGCTGCGTAGACACGGAATCCGTGGAGCTGTTCCGAATCGTGTCACGTCCCCACTGCGCATTGACGTGCGGCAGTGAGGTTTCAGTACTAGTGTGCGTACGTGGCGAATTTGTGAAGCCGGAACAAAGATGCAAGGGCAAGAGGCGCGAGGGGACAGTATATATATGTACGATGTGAGCATCGATGACATATAACTCATGGTAAGTTGATCAATTGAGCAATACAGGTCCAAGATGGAGCAAATCGGCCCATTCATCCTTTGGAGCTGCTGAGAAGTACAATATGATAATATCCCCGCGAAAAGGCGAAGGTCAAGATTTGGTTGGCCATTCACCGATATCCGCCAAGAGAGTACCATCACCAAAATTCCCCAAGTCTGAAATTACCTTATGCAGATACTTTCCCGTGCCACAATCTTTTACGGGCAGATGACGCAATGACGGTTGACTCCGTCAGACATCCCTCAACACCCTCCTATAAGGCTACCATCAGTCTGACATGCCCCTGGTAAGTTCAAATCTCCCCTGATATGTTATTACCATATCAACTGACCAATGTGTCACACGACACAACTTAACAGTTTGTTTATACCCCCGTCTCTTGGGCACGAGTTGTCCGCAGACTCTAGGGTCTGTTGGGTTTAGTATCGCTGCTTGACTGCATTAGCAACTACCACCTCAAAATGACATCACGAGTGATTCGTCACTCTTTGTTTGCGCTTTGGTGTTGTGTCGCTGCTCTCTTCGGTTCTTCCGCCCAACTGGTCCTGGTCGTTGATGTGAGCATGGTGCCTTTCCAATATTAATGTTGTATTCACGTTATTGAGTGACAGAAGGCCATTATAAATCACTAGATCTGCCGCAGCATCTCAAACTCACTGAATATTTTGATGGTATTCAAGCAAAGGCCTACAAGTGGTTTAGTTCGATTAAATCTGCTGATATTGACTTATGGCTAGCTACCAGCCACGCCGTTCACTCTTTTCCCGGTCTTCTAGACTGCAGTATTATAGTAGATGGTTGGATTCCAAGGGGGGTACCCTACATACCATCTACCTAGCTGTCGCTCAGTATCACTGATAGCACACTCTTTGCATCAGGTAACCGACCTGCAGATGATAAACCCTTAGACAGTTATATCTGATTTAAAATTTACATAATACATGTCAAAATTATACCTCGCAAAAGCTTTGAATACCTGGACTTACTACTTAGTTGGATGAAACTCGCCAATGGCTCAATGGTGACCTGGTAAGACTATTCCCCACATTCCTTACAGCAACGCCCCAACAAATATATCCACGGCGCAGGTGAGCAAGCTCTTCCTTCGTGCCATGCTTCATGCTAAATCAGACATATCATCATACAGCTCGCACTCAAGCTTTTTATTTATCCGTCCATATCATGTGTATCCATATATACTGGCTATAAGTGCCTACAACATGCCAAAGGTACGCTTTCACACTCATCTCAGCCATCTTTAACTTTACTCCCGCAGGAGACCGTTCCACGCTTACAGTCGCAACCAAAATGCGCAGGACTCCCTCGCAGGTTCTTTGATGATGTCTTTACTTTGAATCTTTTTGCAATGCATGGCTGGGTATGTGTCCAAATTTGAGACTTATCTGTCCCGCCATTCCAACTAATTTGTGTAGGGAGGCACCCGCACCCCATATTAAGGACCTCATTGATTGTCTCCAATTTCACAGTCAACCATGTCCTAAGGAAGACCATTTACGCCACTCAAACGGTGTCACGCAGTTCTTCGGCAGTACCTTTCCTTCCATATGCCAAGACCCATACATGGTTCACCAGCAGTTGAAGTCGTAGGCACACGCAAGTTTACTGTAATGTAGATCGTTTCATCTCTCGTTCCTGTTTTGATATTTTGACGCCTTACAGTATCTTGCTGCTGCCAAATTACCAGAACACAAAATAGTAGATGGCACTCGAAGTCCGCCTACACCTTCTTACCGCCCACCCACGAAGGACACCCAACGCGCCCGCACAGCCTTCCAAGCGCACCAAACCATACTCTTCCCAAGCTGCTCGTGGTATGTCTAGTTCCTCAAACATGCTTCCAATCCATATCAAGGATCGTCATCCCCTTGGGCATGCTCCTCCATGACATATATGGCATAAATTAGCCTTGACTCAGCTTACCCAACCCCCTTGTCGACAAGACCTATGCTTACCTGTCAGGAATTGTGAGCTTCAATTCCTCTTTTGTTGCATATCATGTTCACAATAGCATCAGCAAATCATGAGATTGCTTTTCCACCTTTTTTTGCACTTTTAAAAGTAACCTATTACTCATTGCAACTTATAGGGTCAAAACAGAAATAGGTTTCAAACTTCGAAAAAAATAACTTCTTGCAGGCTGGTACATATTTTGGAGGGTACCTCCAGGAGTGATATGAGCCAAGCATTAAGAAAATTGGTGGTTCAGTTATGGAGATATGGTCGAAATACTGGTATTCTGGCACACCCTCCATATCTCATCATGGACGACCTCGGAACGCTCTGGGACCATTCCCAATCGATTTATACGGTTGAAAAACCCTAGGATAGGTCCCTACAGTACCGGGTTTGGGTCAAATCGAGTCACAGCCACATATGGGGAGGAGGGGGGGGGAGGGGGACCTTGGGCATCTCGACCACCTGATTTTTTCTGGCAAATCCGGCTCGACCATCGTCTTCAGAGGGTTCAATAACCCCGGAAACAAGTCCTACATCGACCCCTGCAAGTCACGGGAAGGCTGTAAAAATCGATGTGTGTAGGGGGGAGCATGGCCTGGGTGGTCAACTTTGGAATTTGATTTTTTTATGCAAATCCGGCTTGACCATCCTTTTCCGAGGGTTCGATAACCTCGGAAACGAGTCCTACATCAACCCCTGCAAGTCATATGAAGGCTGTAAAAATCGATGTATGGGGGGGCCAGCATGGCCTAGGAGGTCAACTTCGGAATCTGATTTTTTCGTGCAAATCTGGCTCGACCACCATCTTCAGAATGCTCAATAACCTCGGAAACGAGTCCTCCATGAAGCCAGGCAAGTCATATGAAGGCTGTAAAAATTGATGTGTAGGGGGGCCAGCATGGCCTAGGAGGTCAACTTTGGAAATTGATTTATTTATGCAATTATGGCTCGACAATCCTTTTAAGAGGGTTGAATAACATCGTAAATGAGTCCTACATCAACCCCTGCAAGTCATATGAAGGCTATAAAAATCGATGTGGGGGGGGGGGGGGGGGGCCAGCATGACCTGGGTGGTCAACTTTAGTATCTGATTTCTTTGTGCAAATCTGGCTCGACCACCGTCTTCATAATCCTCAATATCCTCGACATCAAGTCCTATATCATCCCCTACAAGTCATATGAAGGCTGTAAAAATCGAGCTTAGGAGAGTGTGGTGGTAGTACTGCTTACATAAGCAAGAATGCGGTCCTCTCAGACAGGGGCCTGCTCACCACTCAATGCCACTGTCATGCACCAGCAAATACATCTTGTTGCTTTGTTGCCAAGGTTCAGAGCGTTAGATCCTGCATTTACCTTATATCAATAATCTCAGAATCAAGTCCTACATGAAGCCAGGCAAGTCATGGTCAGCATGACCTGAGTGGTCGACTTTAGAATCTGATTGTTTTGTACATCTGGCTCGACAATCCTTTTAAGAGGGTTTTATAACCTCGGACACAAGTCCTACATGAAGCCAGGCAAGTCATATGAAGGTTGTAAAAATTGAGGTGTGGGGGCCAGCATGACCTGGGTGGTCAACTTCAGTATCTGATTTTTTTGTACAATTCTGGGTCGACCATCGTCTTCATAATACTTGATATCCTCAAAATCAAGTCCCACATTATCCCCTGCAAGTCATATGAAGACTGTAAAAATCAATCTTAGGAGAGTGTAGTGGTGGTACTGCTTACATAATCAAGAATGCGGTCCTCTCAGAGGGGGCCTGTCAATGCCACTGTCATGCACTGGAGAATACATCTTGCTGCTTTGTTGCAAAGGTTCAGAGTGTTAGATCATTTGCCTTAGATAATGCTAAAATTGCCAATGGGGGAGGTGTTATGCAGAAATGCACATCAGGGCCAAGCCGTGGTGCTCTGGAACCATGTTTGCTTTAGACATCTCCAGTGTAGAGAGTCACCTCTCCACAGGCTCATACCATGGTATATATACATTGACTTCACCCCTATCCGCAGGTTAGCGCAACCCATTAGCGACATGCGCGACTCGCGCACCGTAGCGCTCACGCGTGACACACGCGCACCATAGCCGACCACTGGCGCCTTATTGGCGCCTTACTTGGCATATCCTGTCCTGTTTGTCCGGTGCCAGTCGCCTTGCGCTCAGAGCGCTAATACCATCACCCATATTTGTCTATCATCGTCCTGCATTGAGCACAGTGTTTCTCCGCCCTTGGGAAGATCTCTATCATGGCAGTCGATCTATTTCCCTTTACCGCGCATATCACGCGCCAGTCGCCTTGCATCGCACATCTCGCGTTCAGTTGCACGTAGTCACACATCGTCGCACGTCGTCACGCACGCTTCGCACATACTTTCAGTCGGCCGCCAGTTGATCCTCCAATATATTTTGAGAGATCTGGTTCAGTAGCATCCCTTTGGGCCGACCCTACTTAGCTCGCCTCTCGAGGTCATTCTTTTGCTACTCCCAGAGTCCGCATTCCTATTTCCTCACCCACACCGGCTCAACCATCCTTTCAGTATCTTGAAATCATGTCACAGCAAGTCATTTGGCTTCTTCCCTCCATGGGGACCAAAGCCAGTCAAGAAGCGAAAGTGGGTCAAATCTAAGGACTCGGACAGCCCCTTGTCTTTGCCTTTTTGTTGACTTCTCTCCTACATGGGGGATTGATGCAGTCATGTTACAATATGCCCCATTCAGGGCGGCAGCACAACCCATGTAGGACACTCGATACCATCCACATAGACAGACAACTCAAGTCCATCACGATTTGACCGATGTCGCTTCTTCCCTCCATGGGGGGATTTCACACACAAGGGTCGTCCAAGTCCTTGGATTTGACCTACTTTGACTTCTTGGCTGGCTTTGACTCTGTGAATGTCCCTCTTCGTAACTCCATTACGATTTGGCCGATGTTGTTGGAATGAGCATGCTTCAGTCAAATCGTGATGGAGTTACGAAGAGAGACGTTTATGAAGCCAAAGTCAGCCAAGAAGCCAAAGTCAGTCAAATCTAAGGACTCGGACAGCCCCTGTGTTTTTGTGTTTTTGTTGACTTCTCCCCTTCATGGGGGATTCATCTGTGCTAGAGGTGGCCATATTTTCGCCCTTTCTTTGGCTTCATAAATGTCTCTCTTCGTAACTCCATCACGATTTGACCGATGTCGTTGGAATGAGCAAGAAGAGGGACATTCATGAAGCCAAAGCCAGCCAAGAAGGGAAAGTCGGTCAAATCAAAGTTGACCACCTCTAGCAGAGATTAATAAGTATAGTTAAAAACAAAATATGTCACGGGATAGTCCGGAGATTTGACTGGCTTTGGCTGGCTTTGGCTTCATAAATGTCCCTCTTCGTAACTCCATCACAGGTTCACCAATGTTGTCGGATTGAGGCCCAATGATCCATCAGCGTACTCACAAAAGGCTTAGAATGTCTTCATAAGAATTTTGAAGTCAGGGAGGTTCTGAGCAAAAATCTTGGTCACCTCTATCAGAGCTGTATCCCACATAGTGGGAGGAACCACATTCTTTGGCCTTCTGTCAAATTGTAATGGAGTTCCGAAGAGGGACCTTCATGAAGCCAAAGCCAGCCAAGAAGCAAAAGTCAGTCAAATCTAAGGACTCGGACAACCCTTGGTGTGGCTGCCATTGCTTGAGGCTGCGGCTCAAATTCCTTGCCAAACCAAGCATGTGCAGCCTGTGACACATAGTCTAGAGGACGCAGTGGCCACTCTCATCTTGGCCACCTTCATCAGAGCTGTTTCCCACATCAATGGGAGGAACCAAGACCTTGCTACCTACATAGCCACCAGAGCGGAAATTCTGGTCACCTCTATCAGAGATGAATCCCCCTTGAAGGGGAGGAGCCCTTAGATTTGACCGACCTTCGCTTCTTGGCTGGCTTTACCTTCATAAATATCTCACATCATAACTCCATCACAATTTCCCCAATGTTGTCGGAATGAGGCTGAATGACAACCTCAGCCCAATGCAACCATCAATCCAATGAAGCTCTCATCCACATACAACCCTTGGCCCAGCGCCCCTGGCCAAATGCAATCTCCATCTAATTATGCCCTCAGCCCTCAGCCCAGGCGCCATATCTTGGTATCCTGGTATCTCCAACCAATGGAGAATTTCCATCAACCCTCAGCCCATGGAAACCCTTGGCCAAATGTGATCTCCATCCAATCATACCCTCGGCCCAATACAACCCTCAACCCAGGCGACTATTTATTGACCTTGTTTGCACCATTCCAACAACATCGGTCAACTCCTGATGGAATTATGAATGGTGTAACTCACAAGGGCAAGGCCAGTCAAGAAGCGAAAGACAGTCAAGTCTAAAACTCAGACAACCTTTGTTCACACACAAAGATTGTCCCAGTCTTAGATTTGACTGACTTTTGCTTCTTGGCTGGCTTTGCCTTCGTAGATGTCCCTCTTTGTAATGTCATTATGATTTGACCCAGAAACCACAACATTCACTTATGCCCTCAGTCCTCAACCTGACAAAGGCCTTATAACCATTCTTCTCAAGATTGGTGAGTCTCCTCATTCCCAGAAGCTCTTCTGCTCCGATGAACTTATGGACAGAACAGCATGATTTGGGTATGATTTTCTGCTGGCGTCTATATTGATAACAACCAACTTCACTGAATATATTGTGATGCAATCCTCACACCATATTCTGTGAGCTGCTTGTTATTCATATAGACATTTTGCTTGTCCTTTCCCAATCAATCAATCATTATGACATAACAATGTCTATTTCCTTATTGGGACTCAACTTGTAACGGAAGGTGGAACTTGAGCTGCACTACATGCTCCATCTATCTCCCCTGTCTCCTTTCATGTCTTTTACTGATTCTTTACTGGCGCCAAACTTTCTCCTTCTGAAGTCTGCAGCAGTCTAGTCGCTCCGCAGCAAATTGTTATCGTGTTTCGGCATTTGATTTCCTTCTGCATTGTTTCTCGGAAGGCTCACAGTCTAGCATTGACGTCTCGCATGTCAACTACATGCTGTCCAACACCACTCACCTTCTTGGACGACCACGTGCTTGTGGCCACGGTCACCAAAGACAGATCTCTCAAGCCCGTGCATCACAGACTTCCATTTATGAGACCATCGGGGAGAAATTAACAAAATCGCTTTCTCCAACTTCGTCCCCTCAGCCCCTCAGTCGCTTCTAGGTTCTGCAACGAAGATGACTTAACTTCCTGATTCTGTGACACAGACAATTGGTCGTGCTTCCGTATTTGTTGCAGATCCTGAGACTGCATCTACTCAATGTGAGTACTCGTCACCTGTTTGCTGACTGTGCTGAATGCCGCTCTCAGCATTTCTATCCTGCACAGTTGAAAAAGCTAGATGACAAAATGATTCTCACCGAAGTACACCTGCCTGAGAGCCACATCTACCGCGATATTGGAAATGTCTTGAAAGCCAAGGTTAGTCCTTCGGGCGCTATCCCAGTTTATCCATTCAAATGTTGTACACGGATAAGACTCTGTACTCACATGATTTGTCTAGCTTGTGGACAACGAACTTGCCAGCTCGCTCTCCAAACTTCAGAGCTACGCGTCCATCAAAGGGCAGAACAAGAAGGAATGTTCACTGATTTACCGCTTTATGATAGGATGTATTCTGACCTCCCTGATATCTAGCTGTTCCGTAAGGTTGCATTGATGGATATTGTCAATGTCGAAGATCTTGCGCTTGACTTTGGGGTAGGTATTTATTTTCGTTACACTTTGTTTCGAATGTTTCTTTTTCTCGATCAATTACTTTTTATTCAGATTTGTAAACGCTACCATGTTCATCTGTTTGCGCACGACCTTGAGGCTGACGAGGGCCGCAAGTACGGCCAGAATATCGAGATTGTTTGTAATGTCATTGATGTCCTTGTGACTTGTCGTCTGGACTAATGCTATGCGCCTGAAACCTCTCGGGACGCGAGCCTTACATCAACGGTCCCTTCACTCCTGATCTTGCTACCCCACTCTCGGGGTTTGCAGAAGAAGTCAAGGTTGCTCTCATAGGTTCCTGCACAAAATCTTGTATGAGAACATGTTACGCTCTGCTTCCATTGCCCGTGAAGCTGCCAAGCATGGTTTTGATGTCAAGAGCAGGTTCACGATCACTTCTGGGTTTGAGCAAGTCCGTGCTACCGTTGAACGTGACGGTCAAATCGGTGCTTTTGAAAATGTTGGCGGTCTCGTTCTGGCTAACGCATGCGGTCCTTGCATCGGTCAATGGGACAGGAAAGACGTCAAGAAGGGCGAGGTCAACTCAAGTGCGTTGTTTGTGCCATTGTATTACATTGTCTAACCAATGATTTTGAGTTATCACGTCCTACAGCCGTCACTTCACCGGTCGTAATGATGCTAACCCCACCGCCTACGCTTTCGTCGCTTTCCCGGATATTGTAACTGCAATGGCCTTCGCTGGTGACCTCACCTTCAACCCGGTTTTGGACACCCTCATTGATTCGGATGGCAAACCCTTCAAGTTCTCGGACCCCACTGGCAATGAGCTTCCTCCTCGGAGCTATGACCCGGCCGGAACACCTTTCAGCCTCCTCCTGTGGACCGTGCTAGTGTTGTGGTTGCAGTTGACCCCAAGAGCAACTGTCTTCAACTCTTCCAGCCTTTCACGCCTTGGGATGGCAAGACCCTCGTGAGCACGCTGCCCTTGAGCCCCGCTACCTTGGTGGTCGGTCTTTCGCTCGTATCCACGAGACGAATTGAAGAAGCAGGGCATGCTTGGTCTCACTTTCGCTAATCCTGAGGACTACGATAATATTCAGCCCAGCAACAAGGTTGACATTTCGAGCTTGGACACCTTCGAACCCAGAAAGAATTTGACTCTTGTTGCCAAGCATGCGGATGGTAGTAAGAATGTGAGTTTCTGGATCCTGTGATGGCTTTTTGTTGTGCTGACGTGATGATCTTGCAGGAAATTCCTCTCGCTCACTCCTTCAATGAGGGTCAGATTGAATGGCTCAAATCAGGCTCTGCTCTTGACCCGGTGCGACTAATTCGTATGCGACAGGCTCATTCTCTGACCTTGTCGATACTATGAATGAATGGCCCACACCATAGGGCAATCTCCTCAAATCCAACTCCAACAAAACTTACTTTGGGGTGTCCATCGAGGATGTGAACAGGAACAGTGCCAGCTTGGTTGACTTTCAGAAATTCGCAGGGTTTGGTGGTATTGTGATTGTCAACGTGGTGGCCAATCCTGAGAATGCTCACCGGGAATCGCAGGTTGTCATTGGCATCAGCCAAGGCTTCGCAGCAGTCATGAACATCATCATTTTCGTTGCGATGTGTTGGTCATTGCGTCCAGCACGTTATCCGGAGTTGTTCCTGTTAGTGTTTTATGTTGTGAGGTACACGCAACTGCTCACACATTGTTTTCAGGCTTGAGGGAGTGGTAGACAATATTGTTGTGCTGTGCGTTGGCCGTGGCCTAGGACTCGCATGAGTTTTACTCTGTGCTAACTTGTGCAGCCTAACCATGTTTCTAATTGTCAGGGTCATTCAGCTGGCCTACCTTGGCACGGTAGGTGTATTCTCAGGGAGCAGCCCTCCATAACTAATCTATACAGTTTGTTGCAGCACGAGGGAAACCATACTGGATAGCATTCCAGATGGTATCATGCAGAGGTACATTTTCAGCACCCGCTTAGTACCTCGTGTATATGCTCATGACGTGTCATAGTTTATGTGAATACTATCTTGGGACTGTATGTCGTTTACCTAACCTTTCATCTGACGCTCACTTTTTTTCCAGCTTGAACACCAGGGAAGTCAAACATGGAGTTGGTCTCAATGAAGAAGAGACGTCGTCTGATCGACAGGATTCGCAAACGATGGTATACCAAGTGCGCTCCACTTCCGCATGCTATTGAGCACAAAGGCGGTGAGTCACTCATGCAGCTCGAGACCCAGTCGCTTGACACTAACATCCAGCATCAGACCATGCGGTCAGTGAGTTTTTCACAACAGGAAGCTACCTTGATAGTGGGCTCTGCCAATTTAACTACAGTCTTTACTTTTGATTCATTTTGCTATAGTATCCTCTTAATCAATTACAAATTTTGTTCTGGCGTTTATGGGTCTATGCATTTATGTAAGCCTTCCAACTGTCCTCTGACTCGTCTAGCATCTGCAAACCTTATCCGGCCGCTACGCAATGCGCCTCCTACACATTCCATCGATTCATCACCCGCAGATGTGTGAAGACCCGTGGACAATGGACAGCGGATCTGTTAAGTACTGCTGCTATGCGGGAGGGGATGGGCTTCGAGGTCTGTTGATATCTCGGGTAAGGGGTTGCTGAGAGGGGACGGAGAACGGACGCCAGTGGGCATGGTAAGTTCTGAGATGGCGTGCACAGGAGGAATGGTGATTGTCACTTCTTGATGACCATTGAAGCTAGGACGATCAGGAACCACGCCTTCTTGGCTAGTCCCACGAGAGGGCCCATCGTGCTGTTGCGAAGCACTTTGAGAAAGCGTGAGGTAGGAAATGTCAGAAGAGTAGGATATTGGGCTCTGTGTGACATGGAGAGGTAGCGCGGGAGAAGGTAAAGGCTTTTGTTGGGAATGAGTGATGGACGCAGAGGGCGAATGCGATGAAAATGACGCTGATAGTGATTCTAGAACTGGATGCGTGCGCATCACGCTTGTGAATAGGTGATTTGAAAGAAAGAAAACACAGCATAGCAGCACACCTTAACCGTTTGAACTTGACACATTAAGACTCTGCAACACCCGAAGACCTTCTGTGCCCAATTCGCCCCAAGCCCACCCACAATCAATAATAGCCCCGACAGCGAGCACCGAGACCTTCTCTTGCTATGCTGACCCGAAGTCCCTCTAGCTCCAGCTCCATAGCGGCTAAATGAGCCTCGCAAGCGCGTAGCTCCTCTTGAGCTTGCAAAAGTTTAGTGGTAGAAGCGCTATGTGCTGTAGAATTGGTAGAAGGGAGAGACGTAAATGATGTAGAGCCTGATGGTAGAGTCAGTGATGAACGACGATCCCGCGTAGCCTTGGAGGATTTGGATACTTTGATTACGTGAGTAACACTGATATGAAGGTTAACAGAGAGCTGGTACAGAGAGAGTTAGGACAGACAGAATTTCCCTGTCATGCAGAGTGGCTGCTATGTCTTCCTATAGCTTTGTCAAGTGACCAAGCTGGTCGTGCCAGTTCTTGACCGCCCGATTGTAGAGCTGGAGAGCATCGTCCACGCCGGTGAGGATATCAACGATGGTGCCAATAGTTTGGGCAAAGGAGACTGAAGAACTGGGTATGGCGGAAGGGGAGGCAACTGCGAATGCAGAAAGAGATGCAAGAGCAGCAGGTGATATGGGGAAAAGAGCGGATAGATGTTTGGGCATACTCCTTTTCGTGTGCTATGAGGTTAGACAGGAGACGAGAGTCTGGCGGACGATGCACCATCAGTTAAAGACACGACACATATGATCGGTTAGGTCGTGCTCGCTGCGTGAAATGATGAGGGAGTGTTGCAGCACGCTGCGGTGAACAACGAACAGAAATATTTGGAATCTGGAGAACTCCACTTGAAACGAGCATGCTAACCAACGATCGATGGCAGTTGCGTCATGGCATAGGGGACCGTTGCACCCCTTGCCATGACCAATTTTCCGGGAATTAATATTGTCACCAAATTGGTAGTTTGCTGATGCACGTGACTGGTAACAACTTGGTGGTGACCTTAGAGTCTGTTCGGGATCACGATTTCGCCCAACTTCGAGAAATTCAGAAAAGAAAAAAACAATGTTAAGTAAGCACGCCCTGATCGGAGCTTGAAACCGATGTCACGCTGATCAGTTGTTATCAATATGCGCGTGTAGTATACGCACACCGCGGCCATGCTTTCCAACCTCTTGCTATACTGTGACAAGGTCGATGACGAGGATTCAACAACATCAGGCTCGAGGGATCATGAGAGGGATGAGGAGGACCAAGGAGATGAGGAAGATGAGTCTAATGAGGACTTGGAGGAGAGTGTAGAAGACGCTGAACAATCCGACTTAAAATTTCTCCAAGCCATCATTCAGTTCTTTCAGCGCGTGGTCTCGTCGGCTTCCGAAGTCATCAACATTGCGGGGATCGCTGTAAACACATACACTACTACCTACTACGACAAACAACCCTATCACACGTCAATCCTGACGGGGGTTGGCTGGGTCAACGAACTGCTGAATGGCCATCCAGAGCGGATTCGATGTGAGCTCGGCGTGCATCGCCACATATTCATCATCCTACTTCAATTACTTCGCAATGGCGGGATCAACGACTCAAAGCACGTCACCCTAGAAGAGCAGCTAGCCATCTTCCTATATGCCTGCGTTACAGGCATTTCTGTACGCCACCTTGCTGAGCGTTTCCAGCGCTCAAACGATACTATATCGAAGTGCGTCCCCCCGCTCTTACCCCTAGCTATGCGTACTAATTTTATTCCTTTCAGATACTTCAAACGCATTCTCATCGCATTCTCCTCCCGCCCAATCTATTCCACTTACGTCCGGCTCCCCGACGCAGACACTCCGATACCCCCTCAAATTGTTGAGACAACGAAACTATACCCGTATTTCGCAAACATTATCGGCGCTATTGACGGCACGCACATCAATTGCCATCCCTCAGCTGCTGATCGCGATGCCGCTCGTGACCGCAAAGGCAATTTAACTCAAAATTGCCTTTCTGCATGCGACTTCGACATGCGTTTCACGTACATGTTGAGCGGCTTTCAAGGATCCGCAGCGGACGCTCGTGTCTACAACGTGGCACGTCTCACTGATTTTACAATCCCTCCAGGCAAGGTTTACCTGGCTAATGCTGGATTTGGTGCATGCGATGAATTGTTCGTGCCTTATCGTGGTGTCCGCTACCACCTTGCTGAATGGGGCCGCGCAAATCAGGTGTATGTTGCAGTGAGTTGACTTATCACCCTGGCGCAGTACTTACAATCTTTGCAGGCCTTGCAATGCCCAGGAATTATACAACCTACGCCACGTGCAGCTCTGCAATGTCGTCGAGCGTATCTTTGGTGTCCTCAAAAACCGCTTTTGTATACTTCGGCTCCCTCCAGAGTACAATTCCGACATACAGGCCCGCATCCCTCCGGCATTGTGTCTCGTACACAATGTCATCTGCATCCACGACCCAGACGAATTACTCGACTATCGTGACATGGAGGCGGATGAGTGGAGCGGTAACTATGATAGCGGCACACTCGCCGATGGACCTCCCACTGAAGCAGCACGCATTCGTGCACACAATGTTCGTGACGAGATTTCTCAGTCGATGTGGGATGACTACCTTGCGGAAAGGCGGCGCAGAGGAGCACCTGTGCCACCTGGTGCAAACTGAATAATATTGTCATTTTTTTGCTGTAGGTATCTAGTCCTATGTACAATGTATCTTGTCTTTGCTGCCCAATCATGATAATGTTTTCTGTCAACTTCAAGTATTGTATTGCGCGCAGATGTATTGTAAAGGTATTATAAAAGTTGCTGTTCGTTCGCGCGCACTCTCCTTGCCTCCTGCAGGTGCTGCGCTAAAAATATCTTCCTAATACCATCTCTTGTAATGCTATTATACGCGTCAGCGATAGTGACGTCAGCTTGAAACAGCCTGATCATTGCAACAGCGTCATAATCATCCAAGTCCTTCTCCTCTTGGACTCGAAGCATGGCGCGCCGCTTGCGGGATGGAACGGGCTCCATGATGTGGGCTGTGATGACGTCCTGAAGTGTGGATGACGCGGTAGATATTTCGCCGGACACTTTATCCCCCAACCCTTCCAAAGCCAGCGGCAGCGTGAGACGTTGTGATTTCGACGACCCTGACGCACTCTTTGCTTTTGAAGAGTGTGGAGGGCGGGACGCGTATCGTTCACTATCATCCCCGTCGGCTTTGCGCTTCACTGCGGTTGATGAACCAGGCGTGGAAATCGAGGGGGCAACAAAAGGCTGCATTGCAGCGTTGAAGCCTCTTGGCGTGATAGGTGTGATAGGCGCGGGGACAGGTAGGATAGGCGTGGGGACAGGTGGGGTATCGTTCGGTATTGGGGTGGTGCGCATGTCGTCATCATCGAGATCGAGATCGCGGAACTCGACCTGATGGAGCACGTTCTCCAGTGACGACATGACATCGGCGGGGGCATCGGCGGTAGTATTTTGAGTTATGTCGCTACCAGTTGCTGTAGGAGTCGACGTGTTTGTGGTGAGGCTCGTGCCGGCATGAAACCCAACCCAGCTGCTCGTGTGTGTCGGAATGATCCCTCGCAGCGCCTCGTAATGTGACCAGCCTTTGTTTCTTAAAGGCTTCGCTGAGGGGTTATGCTGTGTGAATAATTAGTAAGGTAGAGCAGGGGAAATAGACGAAAAAAGACCTTGATAAAGTCCGCCCACATAGTCTCTGATTCTTCGCTGATGTTGGCTCCTAATTCCGGGTGGAATGATAGCCCCGAGGCATGGCTAGCAATTTTGTCGACCACCTGATACATCTTTTTGATCTAGAGATACATTAAATTATATCAGTAACGGCACATGTATCAATACAACAATAGTACTTACCCGAGTCCATTTGGATTGGCAGGCTTCGGGTGTCTTGGGAGCGCCTTCGGGGCATGGGCGTGTTGCCATCTCGGCGGCGGCACCAACCCAGAACGATTTGGTGAAGTTCATACCATCGCCACCTTTGGTGTGGTGTTGTACAGTGTATTCCACGAGCTTCCTCTCATCATCCAGAGACCATATGCAGCGGTCTTTTGCTGGTGCGGCAGTTTCCTGACTGTCAGTGGCTGCTTTCTTTTTACCTTTTCCTTTAGTCATAGTTGGGTGGAACCGGAGAGAGTATCGCGCTGATGAGTTTCGTGTCGAGGGCATGATTGAATCGATAAGAAGATGTCACACTGTGACCAGGGCACACGGCACACCGGCATGCTTACTTAAGTTGTTTTTGTCTTTTCTGAATTTCTCGAAGTTGGGCGAAATCGTGATCCCGAACAGACTCTTAAGGCTGGCACCACACTCCAGCGATATGATGGCGACTTCTGCAACAGTGTCGACCATAGACACACCATCTGATTGTGATTCCTCTGTGACCCACCCTCAGGACAACACTCCTTCCAATTTGAATTCCTCTAGATCCATGAAGTTGGCACGAACAGCAACATTCTATGATCTTATTTCCTCTGCAGGAAGCGTCACTCAGCTCCTGAAGACCCTGGAAGAAATTAAGAATACAATCTGAAGTACTTCACATTTGACTCGACAGTCTCTCCACAGTTTCCTCTTATATTGCCCCTACCTCCCAACTACTCTCCCTCACTACAGGCCACTAGCCACTATTCATGCACATTCACGCATAGATCCACGCGAGGATGTGAGTGCTAATGGCTGCCATCACATCACCAACTTGCATTTTTCATGTCTCGGCTACCCACTGATCAACCATCTACTACTGCTCCGGCAACCTTTAAAGCCCGCCTACATCACCTATGGACCACTCGTGGGTCAGGGTGAGTTGGTGTTCGTTGCCCTCTTTCTTTCTGCATCTCAACGTACTTTGTATACTTGAGATCCAGATTTTGTTGTATTTCCTCTTCCTGGATCGTGCATCACCTGTAGAAGTGCAAACCCCCCATGCATCAATATTTCATTCCACCCGTCGAACCCAGTCACTCGCAAAAAAGAAACTTCACTTAATCACCGTGCATCCTCTCAGCTCGCATCTTCATAGATACTGTTAATCTCGCCCTGAAAGTGCCGCTCCAATCTCTTCCCAATCCCTCCCTTCTCTGACTGATCCCTTTCCTTCACAAACAATTTCTCTCCGCTTCTCGTCTCCACCATTCGACATCTACACCCGCAGCAGGACCACAAAGTGTGGCAACGACAAACACCCTCGCACACCCTCTCCCCCCCTCCGTGTCCCGGGCGCAACACTGGACAAGCAGAGATGCAGCTGCCTGAGCAGGTGGACATAGTGCTGCCGCGGTCCGGTCCAGAACCACAGTTTGAACCGGACTTTTGGTCCGGTTCTCCGTGGTTCGGTCCACGGTTCTCGCATCAGCCAGAACCGGACCGGAAGGCGGTTCTCGGTTCTACATATCCCCGAACCGTTCTATTTTGGTTCGGCCTTCCCGAACCGTTCCAAACCGTTGTCAACTTCAACTTCGATTTCGATCAACTTCAACTTCAACTTCGACAACATTGGCCTCAACGTCAGACTGTCGTCTTTGGGATTTGCGCTCTAGGTTAATCAGGCAATCTTTAGCATTTTTGAAGGTAAGTACTAACTAATCAAATTATCAATATTCTTGCCTACTGACATATGTTTGACTATGTCACAGATATATGTTAATTCAAGTCTGCACACTTCCTAGACAGTCATGATCCTCCACCGGCTCTCAAGTCTTTGTTCTGGGGCGCGTGGTTGTTGGCTCCCTGCTCCATGTACAAAACGAGGTACTGACGACAACATTGTGAGTTATCTCTGTCATCTGACTGATTCTGACAATGTCTCAAGACGCCTGTGCACTTAACGCTGACGGCTCCCTCAAGGATGCTGCCGATATCACTTTCTTTAATGATCCTGATGACGATGTACCCCTTCCCAACGTCCCACCTTCCACCCAGCCATCGACATCAACTGCATCTACAAGAGATGCCTACTCTGTTCTACTCAAAGCTGGACGTACCCCAGCAACAGTCGCAGCCGGTTCTCGGCGGTCTGGCCGTCCCTTAAAGCCCTCAGCTCGTATGCGTGATGCTGACAACGCCTGTGGGCTGTCTTCAGGCACGAGGAAACGCGCATTGTCAAGCGCTACAGACCATCCGGCACCGAAGAAAGTCGCTATGCGATTTTTATCGCCTCTCGACTCTGAAGATGAAGACAAAGACGAGGACGTCGATCCAGGAGAATCATCCGCTGATGAGCTGGTCCCTCAACCTGATGTCGAAGACTTAGATGATACCGATGACGCCAAGTCCGAGAATGGAGTTGTCACTCAGACGGTATGTATCTTTCATGTTGATTGTCTTCCTTCCTTCACTAACACCTGTATATTTAGCTTTCAAAAAATGAACGTACAGCAGATGTTAGAACTATATTCACTCGTGGTCCTGATGGGTGGGTGTGTACCCTGTGCAAGTAAGTCGTCCATCTCATTTTCGATATTTTTTTAAAACTTTCACACAAGGGATGCTGGTGAACCAGCGCACAAGCACACCTTTCGCAGAGGCACTTCAACACTGCGCACACACATTGTTTGCCACAAGAAGACCCACTTTCAAGTGTACAAGCAGCACTGTGATGCTGCAAGCATTAGTATGCACCCTCGTGCTATTCCGCCAGGAGAAGATCATCTCACCGTGACGCAAACAACTCTTGACACCAACCTTGTTTCGAAACCCCCCATGTTTACCAAGGATGGACTACTCGAATATATTATGGAACTGGTTGTGACGGAAGACGAGGTATGTCAATTTTTTTAATTTTATTCATTCGAAGTTTATTTACATCATGCTAGGCAATACAGTTAATCGATAAGCCAGCATTCCGACGTTTACTGCAATACGCACGTCCATCTCTTACCGAAAAAGACATCCCGCATCGCACAAAGTTAACTGATACAATCAAGGCTCGAGCAACCTCTATTGTTCAAACTATCAAAGAACGTCTGGTGGTATGTTTTTTTTCTAATTATATTGTGACCAGTCCTTTAAAACATTTTGGTAGCATGTTGACAGCGCAGTTTCCATGACATTTGACTCGTGGACGTCGATTATTGGTGAACCTTTCTTTTCCGTTACTGGGCATTACATTTGGAACCCCCCCGACAAGCCACTGCAGTGGGAGTTGAAAAACGAGCAGCTTGCTTTCAGCCGCGTCGAAGGCAACCACAGCGGCCATAACATTAGCTGCATACTTGTTGAGACCATAGATAGGTTCAGCATTCGCAAGAAGGTAAGTTTTTTTAAATGTTTCACATTAGCATTAGACTAACTTTACTTGTATGTACAGGTTGGATGGATGACATCAGATAACGCCTCGAACAATGATACCGCCATGAAAGAAGTAGCGAAGGTCATTGACGAGGATGGCACTCATTGGCTTCCGGGTTCTCGCTGCATCCGATGTCAAGAGCACATCCTCAATCTCGCTGCACGTCATTTCGTTGACGCAGTCGCACCCACCCCTCAAGCAACATTACTCAAAAAGATCCGTGGCGCTAGTGATGAGTCTGACATTGCCAGCTTGACTGAACAGCTCGCTATACTGGAGGATGATCCCGAAGCTATAACTGAGGATGGGTTTGATGTTGGGGACGCCGTTGGAAAGGCACTTGCTCTCATTGAACAGGTGAAGTCTTAGTTTTGGTCTCCGAGTTGTTTTCTGACGCGAAATTTAGATTCGCAAATCCCCACAAGCCCGCGCGTTCTTGAAGAAGTCCTGTGAGGAAGAGGGAATCCCCGTTCGCGAGATCTTGGCCTGGGTGAGAACGCGCTGGGCATCTTTGTTCAAATGCCTGGAACGTTTCGTGTCTCTTCGTCTGGCCATCAACCGCTTCACCCTGCTTGCTGACGAGAGTCCTGAAGTCCCGACGTTGCGCAACAAATCATACAGCGACTTCAGGCTTGATCGGCTTGACTGGAAGAAGATACAGCTCGTTTGTAATGTCCTCAAGGTAGCTATATTTTTTTTGTTTGTTCGTCTACTTGTTTACTAACTTATGTTTAATATAGGAGCCTGCAACTGCGCAGCAGTCTTTCTCTTCAGCCGCACACCCAACAGCCTCACAAACCATTCCTACACTGGAGTGTCTCGCCGATACGTGGCAGACGATGGCCAACAGCGCAGAATATGCACCAATCGCTGACGCAATTCAGAAAGGCCTCAAGAACGTGGCGAAGTACTACCAGAAAACTAACGACTCTGATGTATACTTTGTCTGTCTAGTTCTCGACCCCAACTACAAGTTGGCATATGTCGAAAGTCGTTGGAGCGTTGCAAAGGTTGCAAGTGGGAGGGCTCGTCTTCAAGCCTTGGTAAGTTTTATTTCACTTAAATATTCTGCCGGCTGATTGTTGTGTAGTTCAATAAATATTACAAAGCACCTCCGATGTCGCGCACCAACAGCACCAACACCATGGAACACGCTACTGTGCCAACAAAAGTGTCGCAGGGTGTTCGGTACGGCCAATCCTGGATGCGCGATGCTGTCATGGCACGTCAAGCAGCAGACAATCGCACGTGTGACCCGCTTCAAGAACTCTCGTCATATCTTACTTCGCCATTGGAAGAGACAGATAATATTGTGGCGTGGTGGGGGGTAAGTTTTTCTTTGTATTATCACATTCTGAGCTCACTCTATTGATTAGCTACACTCACTACAGTATCCAACACTATCTCGTATTGCGCGCGATTATTTACCTATTCAGGGCAGTGCGGTTCCCTCTGAACGTGCCTTCTCTAGTGGGGGGATCACATCAACACTACGCCGCAATGCACTGGCCCCAGCTACATTCTCCGCACTCCAGTTATTGAAGGCAGGTTACCGCAATGGTCATATTTCAGCAGCTACAGAGGCAGAAGAGTTTGCGGCTATGTTAGACTAGCTACTCAATGTGTAGACTAGCATTTTGTCAACATTTTTTTTGCGCTCACTATAGAAAAATTTTCGGTTCGGTTCGAGTTCGGACCAGAAAAAAACCGGACCGGACCGCTGTAGGGAGTAATATCCCTACAGGCTCGTATCCCCTGATATATACATCGACCTCATCACTATCCTCATGTATGCGCAGTCCAATAGAGTCGCGCGCAACACGCGCGACCTTCCGCGCTCTTCCGCGACGCACGCAACCTTCCGCGCCCTTCCGCAGACCGGCGCTATCCTCGGCATATCCTCCCATGTCCTGTCCTGTCTGTCCGGTACCGTTGGTGCGTACTCTCACTGTCATCTCCGTCTCTGACCACATCCAGGGTCTTTTACATAGTGTTACATACTTATCCGCTTCCTTGCGCGCTTCCGCGCAGCCTATCCGCTTCCCTTACGTCTCAATACCCTGAGAGCTCGTGTAGCGACCTACATATCTAGAAGACTCAGAGGATTTCGGACTTACTTACTTTTCCCTTACTTGGACTCACTATCAGTTTCCTGTCTAGTCGCGCTTAGAGCCCTAATATCATTGCAGTCATTGTCTATCATCTTCTTTGTCTTGTGAAGTCTCGTTCCTCATCCAAAGGGAGCTCCTACGATCCTCTGCAACTCTTCTCCCATCGCGCACGTACCGCGCGCTTTCAGACCCTTCCGCACGGCTCGCGCGTTCATCACATCAGCCTCGCGCGTTCCCGCGCGCCTTCACGCACCTTCCGACTTGAGCCTTTCTCTTGATCCCTCTCATCATTTAGAGAGATTGACTCAGTAGCATCCCCTAAGGGACGATTCTACTAGCTCGCCTCTCGAGGTAGATATTCTTGTGACTCTCCGGAGTTTGCATTCCTATTTCCTCACCCACACCGCAAAGAACGGTTCTCGATGGTCCGGTTCTGGGTTCGAAGATTTTGCAGAACCGGACCATGGTTCGGTTCTCGGTTCTCGTCCTGGACCCCCTGAACCGGACTGAACCGGACCGCGGCAGCACTAGGTGAAAAAGTGAAAATGCTTCTCGCCCCGCTCATCTTTGGCAGCGTCGCAGTCTAGGGCACCTTATATTCCCGTCCAGTCCATATCTGCGTCTCCAGCTGTTGCCCTATCCCCCATCAACGCGTGGAGCACGTCATCGAGGGAGAGGATCTGCGGGCATTTCCAAGCCTCGAGGACATTTACAGGAGTCATATGGAGACCACGAGTGCGTTCCACTTTTTGAAACTCTTACTTTCTTTCTTTCTGAACCATGTTCAGGATCAGGGCAGTCCGCCAATGTCGACTCGGCTCGCACTAACCTTGCAGGCACATTTGTCAATACGTTCGTTGATGCTGGTTTTGGTAACGATCAATTGATGGTGGAAGCCGACAAGGGCAACAGCTGGGTGTATGAGAACAAAGATCACGGTGACTGTCTTACCAGTTCGTGAAGCTGGTTTCTTGATGGCCTTTCTAGGCATGATGAGCGCTGCGGCAAGTCTCGGACTCGGACTCCTCTGGGACATGGACGTTGGCTTCAGCTACATTGACAGATATGCATACTCCCTTGAGGAGTGGATCAAGGTATTTATTTACACCATGACACTGCGCATCCGTATTAATTACTCCGGCCGGTGCATTTTCGCCACAGGCTTGCTGAACGCAAGTGTACGCACACAAGCAGACGCCACCCTCGCTCTGCTAGCAGAACATGCAGAGAA
Organism: Suillus clintonianus; assembly: GCF_016758775.1. Classification (NCBI taxonomy): domain Eukaryota; kingdom Fungi; phylum Basidiomycota; class Agaricomycetes; order Boletales; family Suillaceae; genus Suillus; species Suillus clintonianus. The sequence continues at coordinate 24,611 of NW_024539384.1, forward strand.
CAAATCTGTCCCGCTCAAAATATCCGCAATAATGGGGCTCGGGGTAGCATACTCAGGCTCTCACCGCGAGGACTTGCTCACTCTCCTCCTTCCTGCGGTTGCGGACAACGGCGCATCAATGGAGATCACTGCTATAAATGCTCTCAGTCTGGGATTTGTGTTCGTGGGCAGCGGAAATGGGGAGATTACGAGCAAAATATTGCAGCCGCTGATGGAGAGGTATGACACGGCGCTGTATGAAAAGTGGGGATGATTCATGGCGTTGTGGTTGGCGCTGCTCTATGTTGGTATGTCTGCATAGATTGTTTGGGTCGAGAGACGTGTTGAGTCGGAGTCACAGGCTTGCAGGATGCTTCAGATGCAACACTGGAGACCCTGAAGGCTATCCAGCACCCGATCTCAAGGCAGGCACAGATTCTTGTGGAAGTGTGCTCCTTCGTTGCCACCGGGAATGTCCTGTGGTTGCAGAGATTGCTGCACTTGTGTGGCGAGCACCTGGATGCCCTCAAGGAGAAGGAGCAATCTGAGAGCGCAGAGGGGAAGAAGTATGGGGCCAGGGATGAGAAGAAAGAGGAGAAGAAATCCGACGATACTTTCCAATCGTTCACCGTTCTTGGTACTGCGATGACCGCAATGGGAGAGGATATCGGTTCTCAGATGTCCAGGAGACAGTTCAACCACTTGGTATATCTTTTCTGCAGACACAATGTCCAATCGTATCACTAACGCGTCATTCTCAGGTGCACTACGGCGATCCCATCATCCGCAGATCTGTCCCCCTTGCTCTCGGCCTCATCAGCACCTCAAATTCACAGCTCACTCTCTTCGACATGCTCTCACAATACAACCACAACCACGACCTTGCAATCGCACTTAACGACATATTTGCCATGGGCTTCGTCGGTGCGGGCACGAACAATGCACAACTCGCAGAGATGCTCTGCCAGCTCGCGGGATACTACTACAGGGAGCCTCGTTAGATGGGGTGACGCTTACAGGGGCGCACCCATGACACCAATAAGATAGTCACTTGCACTGATTTCCATCGCGATGCACAAGTAAGCCCGTTGGCTTACCTGAGTTCCCATATTCAGCATAAATACTGTCCGCGATAATCAAGCGTGAGCTTTGATTATCACTGCTTGTTGGCGTAACGGTTAAACGTTAAGGGACGACAGTCTTGACTACTTACAGCACAATGGCTGGTAGGATCAAGCCTTGTGGAACTGGTCAATATGCACGTGCCATGGACGTCACGGCATCTCAAACCCCGCTAGACATTGCCATCGGACCGTTTCAGCAACTCTCAGAGACACTACTTAACCAATGGAGTCTTTGCCCACCTTCCGAAAATGTCTCCAGGCTGGGGACATTTTTGGAGGCTCTCTGATAGATGATACAATCTTCTATCAAAGAGCCTTCTTCCTTCCAACATTCGGTGCACAACCACCACCGTGTCATGTGCTGCCCTATCACGAAATTGTTGCATGAGGTCATCGAAAACGGTGTTGTATCTCTTTACTGTCTCATCAGTTTCCGATACGACATTTTTTCCTAGCCTCGTCCCTGCCAAAGTAGCTCGTGTGAGATCCCTGATGACCACGTGTTGCCTGTCGACTCACAGAAATTCTTGCTCTTGGAGTAATCGCGAATGAAATAGGAACACTCGAGCGTCTGCTGACATATCTTCGTAACGACGGTTTTCATTGTCTTGATGTTCTCCAGGTCTGTCTCTTTGAGAAACATATATACGCCATTCATTTTTGACAAGATTGCCGGAGAGACTCGTCGCGAGCCATCTAAGAGATGATGGTCTGCAAGAATAGTATGTCGGCCAGTCATGCATCAGAAATATGGGCGCACGTAAATGGATACCTTAGGCACAACCAACAAGACACCCCATGCTGCCTTCGCGTATGGATGGATCTGCGCTGCATGACGACCGACATAATTGCTGCGCGTTGAGAATTCCATACCTCGGCAACCGTGTCAACAATAAAATTGAACTTGGAAACTGTTCCGAGTAACGGGGTGACGTAGTCGACTGCATCGTTGATGCCTGATGCCACAGCTTGCACAGGTCCGAAAACAGGGTTTAACCCAGAAACGGCCTCTCTAGCATACGGACGAGCTGCATCTACCTCGTTTGAGTCAGGTTTGTTAGTCACCTTGGTTGCGGGGTCCTGATCATAGCATGTTCGGTGTGATAGACAGGGTAAAGAACTTTATAGCACGCACATTCGGTTCGGCGCAATGGGCTGGTACCTCGTCTGAGTCAGGCTGGTTAGTCACCCTGATAATAGTTATGGACAGGGTAAAGAATAACTTTATGACACGTACATTCGGTTTGATGCCGTGGACTGTCTGACCTTCGTCCATCAACTGGTGTGTCTCGGGAGGCTTGCTGGGCTGTAGTTGAACATGTTGATCTGAGATCCTCGAACAAAAGCGATTGCGCTTGTGACGCTAAACAACCCTGTTCGTCCCTTTTTTGTTCATGCACGTTAACTCATAACCACCATGCAGACAGGTGCAATTTACTCTCCCGCCTTGATCTCAATGTTTTCGCCAAGCTCGCACGGAAACACAATATAGCTTTCATCCTTGATGAGACCTACCGAGATTTTGTGGACACCATGCCCCCGCATAGCCTATTCTCTCCATCTCAGACTGACATATTGAAGTCCTCTTGGTCATGGAGGTCGAACGTAATCCATCTCTTCTCCTTTTCCAAGTCTTACTGCTTCCCTGGACATTGGCTGGGTTTGATTGCAGCGTCACCCAACCTCTTGAAACATGTCACCACCACACTCGATTGCCTACAAATATGTGCGCCACGCCCTCCACAACTCGCTCTTGCCTCTCCTGGCATGCTACCTACATTGCGTCAGTCAATCCAAGCCAGTGCTCAATCGCATCAGCAAAAGTGCCCAAGTCTAGCAAGGTCCGGCAAGGTCCGGATATTCTCCCACGGCCACATGATGCCTTCAGAGGCTTGAGTGTATTTGTTCGTCATCACGCAGGGTACACATACTCGTCTCGCAAGGCCTTGCTAGACTCTTTCGACCTCATGGCAGCCTTGCGGGGCATTTCAAGATTGGCGCCGTCTCGCACAGGATTACGAGGGAAACCTCATCTCTAATAACGGTTTGTGTTTCAAAGGTATGGTCCGAGTCCTATTTCGGGTTCGTTCCATGCCTTTGAAACACATTCCTTTGGACCGTTCTCATATGTGTATTTAAGCCTTATCAATTATACTAATCGTTGATGCAACAGCTCTCCAGCAGCCTCTCTTGATGCTGCTCTACTCAGTCTCATTATTTTTGCTCGCTGTTCTCACTATGGTCAACTGTCCAAACTGTAATGTCGAAGTTCGCGACCGTGGACTTTCCATGCACCTCAGCAGGTACTGCCGCATGCGTGACGTAGCTACAACATCCGCGCTTACTGAGCGACTGGAGCACCGACAAACAATTGCCCAAGCGGCCCGTGTAGAGGAAGAACGGAAACAGCAAGAAGAACATGAGGTACAGCATCGTCAATGACAACAGCAGCAGCCTCGTGTTGAGGAGGTAAGTATTATTTTTGAAACATAAACTTGATATTCATATATGAACAGGTACCAGATATTGAAGCGGACTCACGACCATCTGGGCGTCCCAATCGCCAGATACGTCTCCCCAAACGTTACCGTGACGAAGTTCCAGTCCTGCCAATTCCTGCCCCACCACCAGTTGAGCCGGATGAGATAGCACCAGTGCCTGATGACCCCGACAACATTGCCATGGACTTTGACGACAGACCACCATCGGACCATGCCCCCCCTACAGAGCAGCATCGTACGGACGCTGATACATTCGACCTTTTTCGTGAATACCCTCATTCGTTTCCAACATACGACCCCGAACATTCGGCCTACTTCAATGCACTTTGTGACTCCTCGACATTCCAGCATGTTGATGGAGATGCCGATTATGAACGGCCGTGGTATGCTGGCTTTGGACAATCACTCGAAGCGGTCCACCACAATTACTTCGCACCATTCCTCAACGCCACTGTTTTTCGGCTCATGACATGGTTTTACAACTCATCAATCTCGAAATCACTGCAAGATCTCAATCGTCTAGTCAATGATGTCATTTTAGCGGAGGATTTCTGCTGAGAGGATTTGTTATATTTCAATGCGTCTAGGGAGGCCTCACGTCTCGAGAAGGCCCAACATGATCCTGCCTCGTCCATATTTTCTTCTGATGGGTGGCATGAGGCCTCAGTGAAAATCCGACTTCCATGCGAAAAAGAAAAGTTCTCCTCTGAAGATCGTGCACCTGAATTCGACGTTGACGGGCTCTATTACCGCAAGCCATTAGAGGTCCTCAAGTCTGCGTACCAGGAAGTTGCAGCGAAGACGTTTCACACAAAGCCATACAAACTATTCTGGCAGCCTGATGATGACGAACCTCCAGAGAGGATCATTACTGAGTTGTATACATCTGACGCCATGCTTCAAGAGCACGAGAAGCTTAACTCGCAGCCAGGTGAACCGGGCTGTAACTTGGAAACTGTCATTGGTGCGATCATGCTCTGGTCCGACTCTACTCATCTAGCGAGTTTCGGGAATGCTTCTCTGTGGCCGATATACTTGTTTATTGGCAACCAGTCAAAGTATATTCGTGGCAAGCCAACATCATTTGCAGCACATCATCTCGCATATATTCCAAAGGTCCGTCTTTAGCTTTAATATTTGAACTTGGGACACGAACTAATTATGTGTATAGCTATCAGATACTATCCAAGACTTCTACAAGAAGACTTTTGGTCGTAGTGCGACAGCAGCTGTACTCACGCACTGCAAACGCGAATTAATGCAAGCGATTTGGCACTTCCTACTCGACGCGGATTTCATAGACGCATATCGACATGGCTTCGTTGTCAAGTTCCCTGATGGAGTCTTTCGTCGTGTGTTTCCGCGTTTTTTTACTTATTCAGCTGATTATCCGGAGAAGTCTGTTTCACATCTTACTTGATCACACCATACTAATCTCAATGATGTTAGGGTTCTACTCGCATGCATGAAATTCCTCGGGAGGTGCCCATGCCCACGGTGTCTTGTTAGCAAAGACAACATTTTCAAACTAGGGACAAAGTTCGATCGACGACAGCGAACCAGAAATTCTCGAGTCGACAATCATCCACGGCGTAGTCTCATTGAGCGAGTCCGTAAACTCATATTCGTTGACGGCTATAGTTTGGCCAGTTCTGTGATTGAGAAAATCATTGGTCCCACCTCCGTCGCACCTATTCGTGTATGTATGATATACAACGAGCTTACAAACTCTACTAATCACATTCTATTAGAATGCCTTTTCGGAGAAGCTCGCTAAGTTCAGTTTCGATTTCTACTCTATGCTCGTGCCCGACTTTATGCACGAGTTTGAGTTAGGAGTATGGAAGGCAACCCTTACTCACCTTCTGCGGATTTTGTATTCATATGGAGGTAATGCCGTGCAAGATCTTAATGAGCGGTAAGTCATTTTTTCTCATATATTTGTGTGTCCAACATAATATAGGTATCATCTTGTACCAACATTTGGACGAGACACCATCCGCAAGTTTAGTGATAATGTATCAGGTCTTACGAAGCTCGCAGCGCGTGATTTCGAAGACTTGCTTCAGGTAGGAATATAAGTAATACAGCTGTTGTCACGCTGATCAATGCTGGTAGTGTGCGATGCCAGTATTCGATGGCCTTCTACCAGCACCATTCAACGACCCGATCCTTGACCTTCTGTTTGAGCTGGCCACCTGGCATGCGTTTGGGAAGCTTCATATGCACACGGAGACAACACTCTACCATTTCGATAATTGCACAACACGACTAGGAAAGGCTCTCCGGCAATTCCGTGACAACACATGCAAAAAATTTGCTACTCATGACTTGCCACGTGAAACGGCTGCTCGTGCACGGCGTCGGCGTCTGAAATCGTCTAAAGGCAAGAACGCAAGGTCAGAAAGGATGAATATTGATGTTGAAGGTGATGGCCCCTCGAAGCAACACATTTTCAACCTATCGACTTATAAACTTCACGCTCTCGGAGACTACGTCAGGTCAATCTGGCTATATGGGACCACGGACAATTACTCTACGCAAGTGGTAAGTATTGAGATCCATGACTTACCATTCACCCATTAGTAATTGTGGTGTTAGGGCGAACTCGAGCATCGAAGAGTGAAGCAATTTTATGCGCGGACCAACAAGAACAAATTCGCACGTGGAATTGCAAGACTTCAGCGCCGTGAGCGCATTTTGCAGAAGATGAGAGAGGTGAACCGTAAAGGGAGGCTGCGAGAGAGGATCATGTGCAGCCCGAGACAGAGGATCTCCGTCCGTCTCTTCATTTTGTTGACCAGGACCCACTGCCGCATTGCTCACCAGGGATCCATTATCAAATGTCCTCGTCACAGAAACATTTCTGGGATGTTTCTTCCTGGCTCGGAAAGAACAAAAATGACCAGGCCACAAGGGTAGGTCTCTGGTGCCCGTATTATGTTAATTATATTTATTCACTGGATGCAATTAGAATTTTCTTCCGCGTCTCAAAGACCACCTTCTGGGTCGCTTGTTAGGGCTGGACTACGACGGCGACGAAACTTCATTTAATACAGCACAGCGAAACTCTGTTGTCATTATCAACAACCGGATTTATCGTCACAAAGTTCTTCGTGTTAACTATACTACGTATGACATGCGGCGTGCTCAGGACTCCCTTAATCCCCGCACACATGCAGATATCATGGTTCTTGCCCGCGACGATGAAGAGTCCCATCCATACTGGTATGCGCGAGTTATTGGAATCTTTCATGCCAATATCCGCTACACCAGACCAGGTGCACATCCCTCTATAAAGCGCTTTGACTTTTTGTGGGTCCGCTGGTTTGCCCGCGATGTCACTGCGCCCTCTGGTTGGGCCGCAAAACGACTGCCACGAGTTGGATTTTACGATGCGGAGGATGAATCAGCCTTTGGGTTCCTTGATCCTGACCTGGTTATTCGAGGTGTTCACATTATCCCAGCATTTCGGTACAAACTTACACAGCATTTACTTGGACCGTCCATTGCCCGTCAAGCAGCTGACAACGACAAGGATTGGGACTGGTACTGCGTCAACATGTCAGTTATTTCCCACTAACAACATAAATCAAATCTGATAAATTACCAGGTTCGTCGACCGAGACACATTCATGCGGTTCCTTGGGGGAGGTGTGGGGCACAAATCCACACGAAGAGAGACGTCATGCCTGATTGATGATCGTGATGAGTTGGATAGGATCCCCTTCCAAAGAGAGAAAGAGCGCCGGGGATCAGAATTTGATGAGGGTTCTGAAGAAGACGAGGATATGGATGAGGATGGAGACGATGGGAGTGGCAATGATAGTGAGGAGGAAACAGATGATAGCAAGGAGACAGACAGCATAGGCGACGAGGATGGGAATGAAGTTCCAGCTCCCTTTGAAGCGATGGTAGATGACACTGTTGCCGACGAGATGGACGAATACGGATACTCCGACCTCGATCAAGTCCTTGATGAGGATGGTGCAGATGAAGAAACTAATGGGATTGATGGCTTTGGTCCTGAAGATGGGGAGGATGTGATCAATGAGGTCGGGGAGGATAGCTTTGCCGACTTGTAATTGATGATGGTGCATGACAAGATAGCTCATAAAATCAGCTCTATTAAGGTAATTTACATGTGCAGGAGTGTATAATACAAGACCACTGAAGCACATAACTCGCGTGCCGACAAGGCCTAGGCTCGTGCTCTTCATGCGCAGTCAGACTCGAGCTCATCATCCATGCGAGTGTCGTGGGATAATGCCACGCCAGCACGCTGCAAAACGACAACGGCTCCCTTCTATATCATCAATGCTGCCATTCTGGTCAAAGCGTACCCAAACGGCATATCCAAGATTGTCGAGGGCGCGGGGACAGTGTTGATGACCCGGAGGACAGAGTTCGAGCATGTTTTGTTGAAGGTGGATGCCTTCATTGGATGCTGAATGCAGACGGCGGTGTCCTCCCTGTCGATGTCTTGATGATCTTTTTGAATATAAGCTTGAAGGCGGACCCACGCAAGGTTGGTGAGAGCTGCTGCGCGGTCAGGATGGCCGACCGGACGCTGGTCCAGAACCAGCTGAAAATGCTCTACAGCATCGTTCAGGTGAGAGTCCGTCCCGCTGGACATGTATCTGGCAAGTCGTGCGGGGCCCGCATCAGTCTCTCGAGCAATTTCACAGTCTACGAGGGACTACAGTGGGGGTTCCATCAGCAAAGCCAACGTCAGAGACCAGCGTCACTCACATCAACCAGTGCACCGTCCTGATTGTCGCAGGCATGTACAACAGCAGTCTTTAACGTGAGGGAAAGGTGGACACCACGAACAGGTGGGAAGGACAGCTCTGCGATGTGTTAGTAGATGTGCACGAGTAAGGAGTGAATCACTCACCAAAGGACATAGCAATGAGCATAATGAGCGTGACATATGTCTGACGACGCCTGCTGCTTCGCGTACAGCGAGGTGTTCGACGTGGCCGTCTGGTGGGATTTCAGAGTCGCCGCTTTGTTGTCTTGAAGTTTGAATGTAGCCTTGAAGGCGGGCCCACGCAAGGTTCGAAAGATGACCGAGTAGAATTAGCGGGAGAACCTGTGAGTAGGGCGAAAGTGGTACGCCAACGTTATGCGAGACTGAAATTGTACGGCGGGCGCACGACGCGCGCCTCCACATCGCTCCAATGGCTAGCGGGCACCCCAGATCTCGCTCAGATCTTTCTTGGTGAGGGCGCCGGATCTCGCTCAGATCCGCCCAGCAAAGGGTCTCAGCCAAAGTGGGAGTCGAGTATCAGCATTGGCCACAGCGCCGCTGTGCAAAAGCCGTTGCAAGACTTGATGTGAGAGTACCATCTGGCAGAGTGCGGGTATTTCGATGGTTCTGGTACTGTACTAGTACAACTTGTTACTCCCGGACCATTGACATCCGTGCCGGCTTCCAAGCCGCACTATATGTATTGCCTCCAGTCCGGAGCTGAACAAGTTGTACATTTGTACATAGATGTAAATGAAGTTGAATTTTGGCCGGTCATACGAAATCGTACAGTCACGTGACATATCAACATAAAATTGTGCGCACGACTGGCAAATGCCGGTCAACAAACAACACGTCAATAAGACATTTTTACCCCTTAATCCTACACCATCATGTCTTCGCGCCGTCATCCTGGCACATCGTCAAGCTCCTCTGATCCCCTTGATTCGCATTCAATATATGTACGTAGCACTACCGTTTCTTCCGTTGGATCCTCTCCAGAGCCTGTGAAACTTGCAAAACGCAAGAACAAACGGTCACGGTCACCAGAACCATCAAGGCCTAGCAAACGCAAGCACAAAAATTCCTCCAGTGACACCAGCACCGACAACCTTATCAATTCTATTTCATCAAGCTCCCGCAAGAACGTAACGAGGTAGTGTTATTTGATCTGTACCATACAAATTTTGACCATTGGAAGCAGGAAACGTGAGGATCCAAAACCAGACGACTCAGAACTATACTGAAATGCAGGGAGGAAGGCTTCGAGCCTTCTGGATACATTCGGAGTCCCATGTGCGGCCTTCAAGACTGGTCTTCTATTTGACCGAGGTGGTAAGCGTGACATCGAACAGTACGTGCTTCATTGATTTATCTATCTCACATGTATCTGACTTGCTAAAGACCTGAAGACCTCACGGATCGCCATTTGTTACTGTACAATGGCGTCATTGAGTATATTCCTGGTCTCGAGAACGAGCTTGACACCATATCGAGCAAAAAACTTAATGTGATCATTCAAATGGTAAGTATATGCGCATATATGCGCCTGTTTTCAGCTAGATAATTTATCTTTGCATGGTAGGTAACGAGGGGCATGAGTGAAGGCAGATCTGCAGATCTGAGCTCCATCAAGCACAAGGGCCTGCAATACATTGGCCTGAATATGTATAGTAAGGCCGATGCTCTTGACCCGCCAATTCCAGAAGTCGAGGACAAGTCAATGCGCGGGCTCAATCACCCGCAGTTGGCCCGTTTGCTTTGCCCTCGGAAGAAATTGGTTTGGTTTGACGAGGACCCTGATTCGTATGCATTTCTTACTTTTGATTCTTTGAGCTGATGTCACTATGTACAGAGCTATGGCTGCCTTGCAAGCTGGCGAAATCACCATGACGGCACACAACTGGCCAACATTCTTTTATGAACATGGTGTTTACGATGCCGCTGAGAAGACACATGGCCTGTTTCGAAACCACATCGTTCTGAGGGTATGTCCTCATCTTCCATACTGTCTTCAATTTATAGTGTGGTTACCATATAGTTTTATAAACACCTTTTTATTGGACCGTCCTCTGTCACAAATGACTCGTCGAATGTTCGCAACTCTGCGAAGCCATCCAAAAATCGCGCATGGGGACTGACGGCCGTTAACAAATACATCATCGCATATGTTCACATTATTGTAAGTTTACCTCTTTTGCTATTTGTATCGATACCCCCCTCATGAACCCATAGACATACTTTACGATCAGTAGCGCTCAGCACTGGACACGGTGTATTGGCGACATGGACTTGGATGAGCTCCTCTGGGCCATCATTGAAATGCTAGACGACGACGATGATCCATGGGTCAAAGACACCCTCGCATGGTGGAACAGGTATGTTTTGCTGCATGGTCAGTTCAGTGCTAATCATTTGCAGGCACCTCAAACCAACTAAGGACAACTCGCACTCGGTCAAGCTGATGCGAAAGGAAAGTGAGGACGACATCGCACAAATTCGTGCTCAGAGAGCTGCACGCCGTTCTGCATTAGCTAAATCAAATGGTACGTGATGAATAAATATACAATACTGCTACTGATGTCCAATTCTCAGCACCGCCACGTCCAGGCCACCCTAACGAGCTTCAAGAGCCCTCAACAAGTAGCAAGCGCACCCGCCCTGCAGAGCACCACAACGAAGAGGATATCCCGCATCCGCCCAAACGAATTCGACAAGCAAACGAGGACCTCGACTCACCACATCCTCAAAAGGGCAACACTCGGCGCCATGCTTCAGCTTACGACGACGACGAAGAGGTTGCAGCGACACCACCGAAACAAACCCACCCTCGACTGGATGGGCAACAGCGGCCACTGCCTAACCGGTCCATGCCCCAGCACCGTCGTGGTGTAATCTTTTCGGACGACGACGAAGACAAACTGGTACCAGCTCGAAAACCAACTTACCGCTCAGAATTCGATGCTCAGGAACGGCTCCAGTCTAACCCCCACATCCCATTGCCACCAAAGTTCAAGCCTCGGTACTCCACTGAGGTTGCTGGCCACAATACACGGGCAGGCCATAGCCCTGCAGATTCTGATAGAGAGGATCAACGACCTCGGCCAAGCGAGCAATACCGTCCTGCGAGTTCCTCTATCCACCACGATGACGAGGACCAGCCTCCACGTATCAAGCCGAAACCCAAGCCGAAACCTCGTCATACTGCTCACAATGAGCGTGAGGATTCATTAGGTGAGCTCATGACTGAGCAGCAGTCGGGTACTATGATTGGGGTATGTCACTAGGTCTATTTTTTTCAGTCTGTTAATGTCATGATTAGGAGTCCCGGCCAGCAACCGCACCAGCACCTCCACGCACCTCATCCCCACTGTCAGATCTGACTGACAACGACAACAACTCCACTCCACCACCCCTCGCTCAGCCCTCAAAGCAAAAAAGGAAGAAAACTACTACAGCTCCGGACGCCCCACAAAGAACTTCCAGTCGACGCAAGAATGGTTACTAGGACCATAAACTTTCTTGCTGTTTCATTCTCTATTCCTCGTTTTCGCTGCTTGTTGACCGCTGCCATCGATCACGCTCTGGACTTTACTGTGACTCCGACTTCGCACAAATGATGTATTTTAGTACTGTACAATAATGCATTGCCTCTCAAGGCCTTTCAAAGCACACTTAACACGCGTGATCTCGTAAGGCCTAGTATACCCTTGCAAGCTTCCACAGCCTTAGCACCCTCGCAAGGTCAACCTACCTCGTACATCCTCGAAAAGCTATTCTAGATGCACTCTAAGAAGGCCATCCAAGACGGGGCTATTTCCTCGCAAGGTATCGCAGGCCTTCCAATATTCAAAAGGTCGTGTATGGTCTTGTTAGGCCTTCCAAGGCCTCGTCAGGTTTGGGCACTTTTGCTGATGCGCTTAAAATACGCCACAATATCTTCCGCATGTATCTCCCTCCTGGCTGGACGATCGGTTCCCAAGGCGGTTATTTTGCCTTTGTAAAGCGCCCTTTTATTGGGATCCCTGCAATCACGTTATGCCAGGGCTCGCGGAAGAACTTGGCGTCCTGACCCTTCCCATGCAGTTCTTCTGTGATGATAGCGTCGGGTCTGACCTTGAGTCACTTGGTCAATCGAAGACGGACTGGGAGCGCTGGATTAGGTTTTCGGTGGCGAATGTGAGTGATGACATGGTAAAACAAGTGGCGACTGTGTGAGTGCGAACTTGGTTTGAAAGCAGAGTAGTCCCAATTAGCTTATAGTTACGGATGGGCCACTTGTCGCCGCAGCAATGGATAGATTAGAGGTAATTTTGCCGCAGCATATTCGGCCAGAACGGTTCAGAACGATCCGTACCCAGTCAGTGTTGTTGAAAACCCGGTACCTTGTATTATCCTGGTAGTCGCTCAAGCGCTGAGGTACCCGGATATGTATGAGATGGAGTTTGAGCGCACACGTGAGACTGAAGTTGAATCTCAGTGAATGGCCGCTGTAGATTGATTCGAGTCTTGTACAGAGAGCCGAAATTCTGATCAGTGGTAACATTCATGTCAGAGCTGCGCTGATGGAGAGATACAACCATGCATGGGGTCTTCCCTAGCTCCGCACTTTCAAATCAAAGCCTCATTTGTCATGCTCACTCCAGAAACTGCGAGAAGCCCTCAAAAGACTTAGCACCCGGTGTATACGGCGTACTCTCCCCTTTCCTTCTCTCTCTCTGCCACCGTCATTATGATGGCAAGTCAAACAACAACCTTCCCCCCAATTACTCCGCCCCCTGGATGCACATTTGCGAACCAGCATACCCTGTCGAAGCTACCAGTTCCATCTCTCGATGACACTTGCAAGCGCTACTTAACCGCTCTTCGAGGTCTCCAGGATGATAAGGAACACGCTACCACTCAGCATGCTGTTCGAACTTTCTTAGATGGCGAAGGTCCCGCTCTGCAGGAGAGATTGAATGAGTGGGCTCAAGAGAAGGCGAGGTGAGTTTCGTCCATCGTTGATCGTATTGCTTTTTCATCATGGCTTTCTGCATCTTCCCCTTTCGCAGCTGCATCCAGGACTTTTGGTGAGTTTCTCTTATTTCGCCCGAAGGCACTTCTTCTCATCATGGGTATATCATACAGGTATGAAAGTTATCTCTCGCACAGTGATCCTGTAGTGCTCGCTCTCAACCCATTCTTTGTCCTCGAGTACGTTTCATGTGATTTCATTTGCCTTTCACAGCCCTCTCTAACACCACCGCCGGCAGGAATGATCCTACCCCACGGCGGAGGTATGTCTCGCACAATTACCTCCGAATCTAAGATTTTGAACTTCATCCGTCCGGCTAGCGCAGCTGCAAAATGCTTGTGAGAAGGTTGCTCGCATGGCTATTGGCGTTCTCACTACTGAGAATCGAAAGACTCGGTCTTCCCTTCGACATGAACTCGCCCAGGACAAGACCAATGCAGCTTGCTTGCGCCTGGTTGATGATGCCTTGTTGGTGGTCTGCCTGGATGATGCAGCCCCAGGCCGCGATGGCGTCGGCGTGCGCGCTCGCGACAGCGAAAAGGGAGAAGACCTTGCTGCTCTATGCAGCAATTTCCTTTGCGGAACTTATGACCTGCAGGAGGGCGTGCAGGTTGGCACGTGCACCAACCGGTGGTATGACAAAGTGAGTCACTCTTCACGAAGATTGTCGATAATCGGTCTTATTCGTTATTCGATCCAAGCTACAAATCATTGTGTGTGCGGATGGTGCCGCCGGTATCAATTTTGAACACACCGGCGTTGACGGCCACACGGTTCTGAGGTACGTCCCCGTCGCCCTCAAACTCGTTTTCCTATATGCTCATATTACCATCAGGTTTGCCGCAGATGTCTTCACTGAAGGCCTAATGCTGCTTGCACGCTCAATTAATCCCTCTGCACCCACACTGTTCCATGCACCCCTTTCACCACACGCCAAATCATACAGGCCTCCCAAGTCGATACCCAGCGGCACAGACACCAAATCATTGATATCCTCTCATATGATACCTCGCCTGCTAAACTCATGTGGACCCTGACTCCCTCAATTCGAGTCGGCATTTGGTATGCTGAGACGCGGTTGAGTGACCTTATATGTCAGAATGATTGTCAGGCGTTCGAGTTCAAGGGCTATGGAAAGAATTTCATCACGAGCCATGGTTTCAGCCCTGATGCCTTCGTGCAGATGGCTTTTCAGGCGGCATACTTGGGACTTTATGGTCAGGATGTGCTTTTCAGATTCTGAAAACTACGCTGACGATACGACAGGGAGAACGGAATGCACTTATGAACCTGCGATGACGAAGGCCTTCCTTCATAGGAGGACTGAAGCGATCCGGACAGTGCAACCGGAGAGCGTCGAATTCACCAATGTAAGCGCCCGTATGATCATCCGGTCCTTCTTTCTGACTGGTTTGTCTATGTAGGCATTTTTCTCAGAGTGTTTACCTGACGAGAAGATCCGCAAATTGTGCAAGGCCTGCGAGCGACGCGTAAAGCTTACGAAGGAGTGTAGCGAGGGATTGGCCAAGACCGGTCGGTTCTCCTGTTTTAACTTGATTTCAGTACTTATGCGTCTTGTAGACACTTGTATGCATTATACTGCTTGCATCAGCGCCAGGTAACAGGAAACCTCGATCCATCTCCTGACGATCCAATCCTGAACGGCGGTACTCAGAAGAATGCCCTCCCGTCAATCTTCGCTGACCCGGGCTGGAATCTACTCAGTACCTCTATCTTGTACACCTCAAACTGCGGAAACCCCGCGTTGCGCCTTTTCGGATTCGGGCCTGTTGTGGCTGACCGGTATGGCATTGGGTATATCATCAAAGAGAACGGGATAAGCGTGTATGCCACAATTTTCATTGTCGTACAATTGATGCTGACGAATGCGCTCACAGCATTGCTTCATCAAAGCATCTACAGACGCGTAGATTCCTGGATACGCTCCAAGGATATCTGTTAGAGGTTCAGAAGATCTTAATCCAGCTCCATCGCTCCGCAAATGAACGCCCTGCCCCATTTGTTGATCACGCTGGCATCCTCCACGACTCCAAGACTGGTCGGCCGATTATTAACGGCCACGGTTACGGATCAGAAGAATCGGGGAGCGACTACAAGGAGTCATTTGGTTATGCGCAGCTTTTCGTAAGCTTACTGATACTTGTATTCTTAGCCGGGTATTCGTTCTTTGATAGTGGTGATATCGATCTGCTCGGACGCCGCAAGAGAAGTCCTCCATATGCGAATATTGGTATGTTTGAATGTCCTCCTTCTATGGTTTGTCAGCGCTGATCCCATGCAGGAAAAGTCCTCCCTCTGTCCGATTATTGATGGAACGTGACAAATGCTGTATCGGAGTGATTTCAGTACCTTTTGTGTATCGCTTTATGGCTCGCGACTGTCGGAACCTTCGCTTTGGCCTCTTCCTTTCTCTTCTTATGCTTCTCCCTTATCTTCCTTTGGTATGCTTCCATCGTCATCTCTTCCCTCGGGCTCCTCTCCTTTGACACGGGCTCTGGATCGTTATCGGATTCAGATGATGGGGATGCGATATACACCTTGAAGTCAGATTCTTCAATATCTTCCTAGGTTAGTTGTCATCTAGCAATGTGATTGCACTCCGGATCATCATCGTCCCACATGAGTTTGACTTTTGAAAGGCGGAGGGCTTTAGAGCATGAAATTGCATTGTGTAATAAATGATGCTATCGTATCCCTCGTTCAACTCATCCCTTCAAATTGCGCCACTGGGGATGAACCTCTGATAACCATTCTCCCAGAGACTTTCCGCCCCCGCCTAGACATATTGAAGCCTCGCCATGAGCACTTGAAGTAGGGAAGTCAGCTGGCAGAATTAAAGGTGGTTCGGATATGAACCAGGGGTGAGTCAATGCTTTGGAAGGGCGGAGACGCTGAGACGGTTCATATACAAGGAATCGGTGATCAGATCAACAGGAGTTGGTAACATCGTCTCTGGGGGCATGTGAGTTTTCGTGTCGACCTCGTGCTGCTGTGCGGATGAAGGAAGATTGGGTAGGATAGAGGGGAGATCAACAGGCTGCGCATCTATAAAGGACAACTTGTTTGCGTCCGGTAAGCTCAAAAAGGACTTGTCGAAGTCAGAGAGGAAGATCGTAGTAACAAATCCAATGACACTCACTGGCCAAGTTGTCTCATTTGGCGAACCTCGTGTCTTGAAAATACTCCATGCCAAACCGATCTCTCCACGTGTGGAATCAAATAGCGAATCTCTGGCCCACCTATTGGAAGGGTCTCCGACGCGAAGTCCCTTTGGTATAACGAATGGCTCGGCTGGCTTCGCCGGGCTTTCGTCACCTGAGTCAGACTGCTCATCGCCCCCAAAGTCGAAGCCTTCGTCGTCAAGCGGGTTAAAGAGACGAACGGAAGTGAAGAATTCTGCGAAAGTTGCTCCAAGGCTCCAAGAATCAATCGCGAATGCATCATAATTCCTAGGCCCAAACAGCAGCTCAGGCGCGCGGTATGGTCTGCGCACCCATGACACCATGTCGATAGTACAGAATCTTGACGTCTACTCAAGACCTCAAGCAGGCTGTATTGTACCAGCCATACATTACGTCGACTTCTCCTCGCTCGCACCCAAGCCCGCTCAAACTTTCAGTGCATTTCTTCCACCACCTCTTTGTAATAGCACCGTGGGTCCGTGGCACAGCCCCTCCGTACTCGGCTTTGATAACTTCGACAAAGTTTGCGCTGCAGAGGTGGAACACGCGGACTCCTTCCATCAGCAGCATATAACAGAGCTATTCCTCATGCAATACAGCTCCAACGCACGGCTCGCACCTTCTAACTTCCGTGGAATCGTGCTCCTCACTACAGCAGAGAGCCAGGCCAGCATACACGCGTTACTGCATACACTACATGTGTTCAAGGATGTCACATCTATTCCTCCGCTGCGAAGGGAGGCGCGGAAGGATGTATGTTTTATCTAGGATTGCTGGTACCTTGTGAGCTGATGCGGCTTCAGCAGATTCTCGCCAGGCAGGAGTAGCTGAGACATCGCTGAGGAAGAAGCATGTGCTCATACTTGGCGCTGGGATGGTTGCATTGACGTATTCTCTCAGTACTTCACAATACGCTGCTGCCTTCGGCATTCGTGGTACACCCTCCATCAGGAAAACGTTGGTGTGCTTTAATCATTCTTAAAATGCCTTTTTTTGCCTTTTCTTGCCTTTTATGCGGAAATGTGAAAACAATTTGGTTGCTCAAAATAAGGAACTTTAAGAAGGTCCATCTCCTTAGAATCAGGAGTCTCATGATTTTAGGTGAGAAAAGGACATAAACAAGGCGGTCAAAGAGTATTAAGGCGCAGTAATGATCAGTCCAGGAGCTGAAACTAAGGCAAAGTAAAGTAGGTGCAGGAGCCGAAACTAAGGCAAAGCAAAGTCCAAGCGAGGGGTATGCAGTAGTGGCTGTATGAAATAACGAATACTAGAAGCGTGTCGAGGGGAAATTGACGGGTATACGTGATGGGCTGAGCAGCCGGTGTCAATATTGAACGAGCTGAATTTGTACCGGCAGGGATGATGAGTCCTGTTGAATAAATATCAGCGGTTGAAAAAAATGACGGGGTAAATGAACATTACAGACGTGTCCTATCAAAAGCATCAGTGATTGAAAAAGAGAGGAGGGTAAAAAAAACATTACAAATGCGAAGGCGGGCACGTTTGTTGGCTGGTGCCGTGGAGCCGCTGGTACCAGAACCATCTCGACCTTTGCGACGTGTGGATTTCATGAACACTTCTCCACGTGTAAGTATCTCCTGGATGCGTGAATGAGGGAGTGCCTTGACGCTGTCCATGTACGCGAGGGTGTCTGTCTCCCAATTTCCACAGGAGAATGCTGTCCCGGTTGTACTCATCTTGTTGGTCGCTTCGTTAAGGGTTAGCATGATCTTGTAAGTTTTCTTGTCGTCAGATGTAACGTTCTCGATTACGAGCCCATCTCGGACCAAGGTAAGAGCACGTTCAGCCTACAGAAACAAATCAATATGTTTCCTCGAAGAAAACAAGGGACTTACTGCTGCGGCTGTCAGTGCGAGTGCGGTCTGATATCCAGGTTCCCCAAACTCAACTAGTGCATCCACTCTTACTTTCCCAGCAATCGCGGCGAGGTGCGCAGCAAAAATGCGCAAGATAAACTCTGACAGAAATGCCCCTGGTTGCTCTTCATTATCGGGATCTTCATAGATGAAACGGAGGTCCTCAAGTTGATACTCGGCGTATTCCTTGCGTGCCGCCTGGGTGTTGTACTCAGGCATTGATGTCAAAAATGTCATTAAGACGGTGACAGCAGCCGAGCCAAATCCAGCTCGCCACTCGTGGATCTTTTGACTCGCCTGTAGACTTGTGAGTTAGCTGATATATCTACAATATACGGGAATGCACACCACATAAAATGCGCGACCATCGATATCAAAATCAGCAGGTCCCTGTTCGCGTGATCGCACTGCGTTATATATGTCTTCGAGGACATTCCCAAGTTCCACCTCAGTGATGGTCCATGGGTGGTCGCTATTACCTACCCAGTACATCAAACAAGGAACAAATTTGGCCCGCCAGTGCTCGTATATTCCACTGGGTAGGTCCGCATTGTTGGGCTTTCCTTTCTTGATTTTTCCGCGACTGTTTTCTGACCTTGCATTCATGACCGTTTTCTTGTCCGATATATCCACTGACATCTGTTATCTTCTTTCAGGTACTTGTGATCATGATTCAATAACACGAATCAACTCACCAAACTGGTAACCCGACTCTCGGCCTTGACTCGGATCGTCTCAGCCTCCATGTGAGCATTTTCGCCATCATCCACCATCATATCATCTTCACCCACAGTGATCCCTCCAACGTCCTTGCGCTGCTGATACAGGTCCTCATCTTTGACGGCCTGTGTGTCCTCGTCTCTGGGGGCCTGTGGATCCTCGTCTTCGGGGGCCTGTGAGTCCTCGTCTTCGGCGGCCTGTGGGTCATCAAGAATCTCAACCTCATCTTCCGTGTCAGCAAGGAATGCAATATCCTCCGGTTCTTCTATCACAGAGGTTGCCCGCTTTTTGCCTCTCGCAGCGTCTTTTCGTTTCTCAATCAGCTGCACAATGCCCTGACTTATGTGAGTATGTATTCAAAACTTCGAAGTTCCTACTTACCTTTGCACCCCGCTTTCTTGGCTGCTCATCAAACTCTTCAGGTGGATCGTCGTAGTCCACATCTGCGATGTGTGATGTCTTGGAGGGTCGGGCACTAGGTGGTGCAGATGGCTTCAACTGAGGTCGGGACGCAATTTTGTCCACCCAGTCTGCGATGGGACCTTCAAGTTCGGAGTCCGGATCACTCAGTCGCTTGTGCTTGGTGCTGGTTTGGATTGCACATATCCAATCAAAATAGTAAAGGGTGAGTTCTGAAAGAATCAACATTGTAGTCCAAAAGGAACTTACGACGGTGTGATTTTCCCATCGCCAACTTTCGTGCTTCCAACACGTGTGTTACTCATGTCACTGACAGAAACTGTGACTCCGCCATTAGTGATCTTGCGGTTGGCAGCAACACTTTCCCTAAAGGTAAGCTTCAGGCCTGCGTGTTTCCTTTTGACTGGTTGAACATCTTCTGCAGCTGAATTTGGTTGCGCCGCTATACAAGCATCAACCAATAGGTGCGTTATCAATCAAGCGCTGAATCATGACTCACATGTGACAACAGGCTCAACAGAAGCCGCATTCACTGGATTTGGCTGCTTGTTCTTCGTGACCATGCGTGCCCGTGGTCGAACAAGCTTTGGAGGGCCAGCCGCTTGAACAGTTTGTTCAATGGCCATAGCATCCTCAGCTGTTGCAATATTTGTACGTGATTTTTCTACCTTTGCAGTGCGAGCGTCCTTCTCATTCTGC
The DNA here is from genome assembly GCF_016758775.1 of Suillus clintonianus. Lineage (NCBI taxonomy): Eukaryota > Fungi > Basidiomycota > Agaricomycetes > Boletales > Suillaceae > Suillus > Suillus clintonianus. The sequence goes on from NW_024539384.1 coordinate 44,904, forward strand.
TTTTGTTTTTTTTCAATAGCAACTTCCTCTTTGGACCGCCGTACTCTGTTTGCATCCCGGACAATTTGTCCAGGATGCTTGTCAGCATTGCCCGCACGAGTTTGCGGACGAGACATAAGGGAACGAGGGACAGGGAAAAAAATGAGCGACAGGGAAAAAACGAGTGGTGCGGAGGAAAACAACCAGCTATGTGGGGTGTTAGTTTTGGTATAGGTAAGTTCGACCATTCAGGGTGAGGGCTTGCATTATAATCTGACCCAAAACGAGCAAGTTCACACAGTCACCGCGTTGAACTTAGCTTCAAACTCATCGCACTTGCAAGTCCTACCAACGTGAAAATGACCCGGATCCCTTGTTGCATACCCGGCTGCAAACGGATCTTCAAGAACAAGTCAGGCCACACGCAGCACATGCGCACTATGCACCCCAAGCCTCTGCGCAGTCGTAGTACCTTCCATCAAGCAGCTCCTCCCGCGCCACGCTCTCCAAGTCCTGGGCATCATCACTTTGATGATCTGCCTCTCCCGAATGTAGATGATGCTCCAGAGAATGTGGGAGATGGATTTATGCCAGAAGAAGGCACTTGTGTGCAGCTGGGGCCGCTTTTCCGGGCATTTCACCCTCGCCTTACAGGTAACAAATATGTACCATTTCCATATTCAAATCTAATGTGCTGTAGGACTTAAGTGCGATATCAACGGCGACTTCATCGATCAGAATGCACCTCCGACACCACGAACTGAAGCATTGTCCACTGATTGGACTCCGTACGATAGTCGTGTTGGATTCGAGACAGCCGAATTTCTCTTCACACGCAACCAAATGTCTGCAAGACAAATTGACAGCCTTCTCGACCTTTGGGCAGCAACACTAATCAAGCATCAAGATAGCCCTCCGTTTTCTGGCCACCGTGACCTTTATGACACGATCGATGCGACTCCTTTGGGTGAGCTCGCCTGGGAGAGCTTTACGATGTCCTATAACGGCATCAAACCAGCTGAGGATGTACCTCCGTGGATGACGGGCACATATGAAGTATGGTTCCGTGATCCGCGTCTCCTGGTACACAATATACTCGCTAATCCTGATTTCGACGGCGAAATTGAATATGTCCCATACCGCGACTACAACGACAACGATCAACGTTGTTTTAAGAATTTCTTCTCTGGTGATTGGGCCTGGAACCAAGCGGTACGCAAATCTGTTTTTACCCTCACTATAGCGCCTTTCCTCGAACTGACGTCACATTGCTACACAGGACACCATCACAGAGGATCCAGAGTTGCACGGATCAACGTTCGTGCCTCTCATTGTTGGCAGCGACAAAACCACAGTTTCGGTGGCCACGGGGCACACTGAATACCACCCTCTCTACCTTTCCATCGGCAACATTTTCAACAGTGTTCGGCGTGCACACCGCAACGGTGTTGTTTTAGCGGGGTTTTTGGCGATTCCAAAAAGTGAGTCAGCGCGTTAATGTATCATTTTAATTACTCATTCGCATTATATATATTATAGGCACAAAGGAATATCTAGAGGATCTCGACTTTCGTGATTTCCGCCGGCAACTATTCCATTGCTCAATTGCAAGGATATTCGAGTCCCTCAAGCCAAACATGACGGTTCCCGACATCGTACGCTGCCCTGATGGCCACTATCGGCGGGTGATATATGGGTTAGGGCCATATATAGCAGATTATCCGGAGCAAGTCCTACTTTCGGGAGTCGTTTCACGATGGTGCCCAAAGTACGTCCTCTCTTTCAACATCATTCCATAAGCTTACTGTTTAATTTGAGGTGTTTGAACCATCGCAAAAATCTTGATGGTGACGGACCATCTTTGCTCCGGTGCAGAGAGCACACCGACTTACTCGTTCAAGAGCTCGATCACAATAAGCTGTGGTTCGAATACGGTATTGTCGACCACGTTGTGGTATGTTTTTTTTAGTCATTGTTACATCAATTTGACTTTCTTTTTTCAAGCCGTTCACAAATGATTTTCCCAGAGCAGATATACATGAACTTCTCGCCCCAGACCTCCTACATCAAATCATCAAAGGCACCTTCAAGGATCATCTCGTCACTTGGGTAGGGCAGTACCTAGAGCACGTACACGGCGCCTCACGCGCAGCCGAAATTCTCGATGACATCGATCAACGGTAAGGGTCCTTTTCTCAAGGCGAGTACACAACATCCCACTCATTACTACTCCAAAAGGATAGCCGCAGTTGCTCCTTTCGCAGGCTTGCGCCGCTTTCCTGAAGGGCGTGGATTCAATCAATGGACAGGTGATGATTCGAAGGCTCTGATGAAGGTACGTCACTGAATGGTTTTATTTTCGTCACCCTCGTCCACCGAAAGGGCAAAAAGATGATTCGCGGCTTTATTTTCATCACCCTCGTCCACCGAAAGGGCAAAAAGATGATTCGAGGCTTTATTTTCATCACCCTCGTCCACCGAAAGGGCAAAAAGATGATTCGCAGCTTTATTTTCATCACCCTCGTCCACCGAAAGGGCAAAAAGATGATTCGAGGCTTTATTTTCATCACCCTCGTCCACCGAAAGGGCAAAAAGATGATTCGAGGCTTTATTTTCATCACCCTCGTCCACCGAAAGGGCAAAAAGATGATTCGAGGCTTTGTTGCTCCCCCGAAAGAGCAAAAAGATGATTCGAGGCTTGGTTGCTCCATCGAAAGGGCAAAAAGATGATTCGAGGCTTGGTTGCCAATGCTAACACTACTGTATTTAGGTCTATCTGCCGGCCATCAAAGGCCATGTCCCTCAAGATGTAGTTCGCACGTTTAGCGCATTCCTCGACTTCTGTTACATCGTCCGACGAGAGGTCCTTATGGAGGATGATCTCGTGCAGCTTCAAGATGCTCTCAACAATTTCCACCAGTACCGTGAAGTGTTCAAGACGACAGGAGTTATACTCACCTTCTCACTTCCCCGCCAACATTCTATGCAGCACTACTGCCTCATGATCCGGCGCTTTGGAGCTCCCAACGGCCTCTGCTCATCAATCACAGAGTCAAAACATATCAAGGCTGTCAAAGAGCCCTGGCGCCGCTCAAATCGGTACAAGGCACTCGGACAAATGCTTCTGACGAATCAACGTCTCGACAAAATAGCTGCTGCTCGAAGCGACTTCGAGGCTCGTGGTATGCTTCAAGGGTCATGTATATCAGATGCTTTGCGCGTACTGAAAAATCGTGAGTCTTGAAGCAAGGATACATTATTACATAGTCATTTCTAACATAATTTGCAGGCCATGCCCTCGACGATGACACCAATGATGACGATGACGATGCAGTCACAGCTGCGCCTCAAGTGCTTCACAACCGTCTACATGTGAACGAACCGCAACATCAATCTGTTGAGGGAGAAGCCGGTGATATCATTGATGGACCTACCATTCAAGCTCATGTAGACCTCGCAGCAAACCCTGGTATGTTTTCCGTCTTCATATCAGTCTTATTTTCTAATGTCCAATAGTGTCAGGCGGTGCACGCGACGTTTCTGCACTTGCGCTCGATCTCGAGCTTCCCACATTCCCTACCATGCTCCAACAGTTTCTTCATGACCAAATTCATATTGCGGACCCCGAACCTCCTGTATTCGACCCTGCCACAGCACCAGTGTTCATGGGCAGAGTCTCACTTTTCAGCTCGGCAGCAGCATCATTCTATGCCCCCAGTGACCTCAGTGGCACTGGAGGCATGCGACGCGAGCAGATACGGGCAACGCACTCCTGGCGAGGGGGTCCTCCCAGGAATGACTGCGTATTCATTAATATGAACGACAACCTTAACTGTGGTATGGAAGGACTTGCCGTCGCCAGAGTACTACGCTTCTTTGCATTCAAGTACCGGACGCAATATTTCCAATGTGCTGCTGTTCGCTGGTTCTCATACACTGCTAACGGTCGTGATCCCGACACAGGAATGTTCGTTGTCGTACCATCGATCAATGACGACGATACACCGGACATCTCAATCATTCACATTGATTGTATTGTCCGTGCAGCCCATCTTATCCCAGTCTATGGCGCCAACTTTGTGTCTCGTGACATCACCCTTCATGACAGCTATAATGTCTTTCGTGCCTACTATATCAACAAGTACGCCGACCATCACGCATTTGAAGTAGCATGAGATCATCCATCCTCGATTGGCGCCATCATCACCCAGTATTCCAAAACACGAAACCACGCGTGAGCTTCCTTTAATGCCTCCCCCCCCTCACCGTTTTTGATGAATTTGCCACCAGGTATGGAGGATGTACTGCCATGTCGTACTGGCGCCATCATCACCCGGTATCCCAAAACACGTACCAGCGCTCGTGTTTGCTTCACTACTAGTACACGCGACTAGGGACATGCTTCCTTAATATCTTACTTAAAAATAAATCAAAATCTCTCCTTTTTTCTCCTTGTGTCTACTTAGTACGAGTGAATATGTGTCCTTGTATTCCTTAAGTCTCCTTTTCCACCTTATGTGGTTTCCTAAGTAGAAAAAAGCAGAAAAAGCACGCCAACGTTTTCCTGATGTCAATAATGTGTTTCCATGGGATTATGGGCGTCGAAGCTAACCAATCATGGAGCGTTTAGTTAGGGCTATTAGAAGATCGGGGAGTGACGACAAATTAACAACGCTTAGAGGAAGATCTGACGACAGCGCCATCTTCCATCCCTACACCTGCACCAGCCCTCACGAAACGCGACATGCTCTGCTCGAGCTTCTTGCCTCTGAACGTGCCTATGCAGGTGATTTGGCGCTCCTCAGGGATGTGTATATGAGGTTGGCGTCTGGTGAGTCCTACTTTTTTTTACCTCTTTAAAACTATTCAAACCCATCTTTCATTCCAGGTTATCCTCCCTCATTCGGTTTCTCATGTACTAAACGCCCAGTCTCGGGTTCGGAAATTTCGTCAATATTGGCCTGTTGAAGCGAGAGCTGCTTTGGTTCGCGAATTTCGATGACCATGACATCCAATACTAGCTCCAAGCCGCTCTCGATCTCGTCCCTCCCGCAAGTTTGTCTTCCTCTCCCATCAGCTGTCTGCTCGCATGTCAAAATCCTCGACAGAGCTCCCAAAGAATCAGCAGAACCTCCAAGGGCTCGTCTTGTGCATGTGCCAAGAGCACCCTTTCCATAGCCTGTACCAGGTATTCTGCTTACGTCCAGAGCAACCCCAGGGCGCGCGAAGGACTTCCTCACGATTTGAGCCCGCATCATCGCAGACGGATCATGGTGGAGCTGCGAGCGCCATCTTCAATAGGCTCCTTAGCGATCCCATACATACAGCGAGGGTCCGATCTATCGAGCAGGTCTGTAATGCTTCTCTACAATGGGCAAAGAATCCCATCAAGGATCGCACCATGAAGAAAACCGATGACGCACTACAAATTCCCGATGCTTTGCTCATTTGGAAGCTACGCGATGTCCAGGTTCCTGTAATGACCTGCCATACAGGCGTTGATCCAACCCTCAAATACAACGACTGTATTTGGATCAGTCACTACGATGCAGCATTCATCACAGTCGGGGGTGTCAACGTCCCGAAGATCAGTGTCTGCTATGGTAGCAATGAGGAAAAGTTCATGCAGCTCGTACGTCATCCTCATGAAATTCACTTGTGTTTGACTAACAATTGTCTAGCTTTCCATGATAACTTGGATTTCGTATCGGTGCAGGAGAAAATGTTTGAGGGGTTCCGGGAAGCTGCTAGCAGTTTGCGGGGCAAGCGAAAACAGAGCATGGATGCGCCAGTGGATGCAGTGATAAAGACGAAAGCGACGAGACTGAGAGCAGAACGGAGGCACGGGTTGATTGGGGTGCGTAAATCATCTATCCTCCTTAGTTTGGACATGCCAGTGGCACTGATAATGGTCGCGTGCAGATCTTGAAGATCTTTGTGAGGCAGGTGCTCTAGGGCAAGGCGCTCAGCGTGGAGGATATGGTCGACGTACTCACGCTGCAAGATAATGCGGAGGGCGTGGAGAATTATGCCACTGCGCTCCACTTGCTTGCGCACGGCGAGGTAGGTCATGCCATTTATATTTGCTTTTTTTCCATTCAATTGACGACTATCATACAAGGATACTCCAAACACTAGACAACAATCATCTTTCAGAAGAGTTTGGTGTAGGATATACAACCACGACGAGTACGTTCCAGTTACCTGTCCCATTTCGCCGCTTTAAGGGTCCTTGCCAGCTGGGACTCCATCCGCGAAACCGCCAACATCACTGACGCCCAACTAACCTCCCGCTTTCGCGCGACCGCGCTCTATACCACGTTCAACATTATTCTGCCCTCGCCCCAATTATCTCAGCTAACCGGCATTGACCTCGACCCGAACGAATGCTTGTCAGTGACTTTGATGCCCGAGATCAAGTCGCATTTCCCAGGCATACAGGAGGATGTGGTGGGCAACCTAGCGAGAGATCATAGAGCCGAGAGCTCAGGGGTCGAAGGACTGAGACTGGGAGACATGTATCATCGTGTGAGAGAGCTTGTGATGCTGGACCTGGGGTACGGATAATCCACCCATCACGAAATTAAGCTTTCCTAGGCTGAGCGCATTTGTAAGTACCTGTCATATGCACGAGCAAATCCAATAATATAAACAGTATGGCAAAGCTCGAGGGGGTCTTGCTCCTGACCGAGGTACAAAGTTTTCAGATGAGCCTCGGACTCGAGGTATTAATGCCTCTTGGTGCGGTACATTTGCTTCCAAGTGAGTACTAGTCAGATGAATGTCTTACTCGGCCAGACTATTAAGTACTTCTACTCGCTCTGCCATAATCCTCTATCTCCCGGAAGCCTCGAGCGTCATCAAGGTTTCATGGTTCAGCAGTTCTTGACGAGAACAGCTCTCAAGTTCCCCGAGTCTTGCCCGAATTAATACCAACCAACAGTGTTATCGATTTGCATGAAGCTAAACTCCGATGGCCATTGCAAGTTCTATCAACTAGACCTTCACGCGGAAGTCACATCCGCTCACCTGACCTAATTATAGGAAGATCGTCACGGTGGAATGGTCGAGCAAGGTACACGTTTTCTTGTCTCCTGTCGTCCGATTTCATTATTTATTTCATATACCACGTAGGTCTTATTTACCGGCACTACTGACCAGTACATTACTCTCCCTCGTCGCATTCCGCTCTCGCTGAAGCGGAGCTTGTCTATAACGATGAACACGTCTCGCATTCGGTCTATGTGACCTTTCCGTTGGACTCGCATGCTGAAATCGCGAGCGCTGCTCTCCGAGAAGTCTTGAACATGGAGCCTTCGGCAAGTTTGTTAGTATGGACCACTACACCTTGGACTCTAACAGCAAACATGGTGTGTGAGTTTTTCTGAATTTTAGCATCCTCACAGTATCCTTCGTTAGGGCATTGCTATTCATCCAAATTGACTTGCAGTTTCGTGTGCTCATCTAACAAGGAGGATGCCCTTGTTGTCGCTAAAGATCGTCTTGTCACGCTGGAGCATGTCATCGGACCCTACAAGGTTATTGCTGAACCCGTCCCCCTCACACCTATATTCCTATTCATTGCACCAAAAAGTGGGAACATTGGTGGAGTTTAGCCACATGATATATCGATGCTACTCATGCTGTCGTCGTCGCCCTTCTGGCTGTCACGCGGAGTGTTGAGCGCAATATCACCTCCGCGAGTACTTGCACCAACTCCAAACAACCCAGTTTGTTCCTTTCCGGTTGACGTGCATTCACTCATAAACACCGCGTAGGCAGGTGCAATTTACTCTTCAAGTTTGATTTCAAAATTCGCCGAGCTCGCACAGAAACACAAGATTGTTCTCGTCCTCAATGAGACTTATCGGGATTTTGTGGACACCAGGCCCCGCATACCCGTTACGCTCCATCTCAAACTGAGGTGTCGAAGTTGTCGGTGCGACTCCGACGACGACTGGTGGCCCATGGCTGTGTCTGGCCATGAGGGAAGCGAGATACTGCCGTAGGGATTGCGCGATTTTGTTTGAGGGGGGAGCCAGAGAACCTATGTTGAACTGTATACACACTCAGTCATGCATTCCGAGTTTAGTATAGAAATTGAGATAAGGCGTATGAAATGATTGTAAAATTAAACTGGTATATTCCACTACCGAATACATGAGCATGCGCTCAAAAATTAAGCGAAAGATTGACTCACCGGACAAGCAAGCTTCGTGGATAACTGAAGTACGCGAATGAAAATTGCCTGCCTCTCTAGTTCCTCCTCTGCTAATTTCCTGCGGGTTTTCTCATGGCTTAATTCTTCGCGAATGAGATGGAATTGCTTTTGTAGATCTTGGTGTTCAAGCAAAAGGGCATGGCTCAAAGCGAGCCCTGAAAGCTGATGGATTGACATATGTAATTCTAGTTTGACTAAATCCTGAAACATAATAAGTTAGGCTGCAATCAACTCATAGCTTGTAAAGGACATCTTACTGGTACAGCAGATTCAGACATTGCCGGTTGAACCATAAAAAGTGGAAGGTGAAAAGAAACTACAGTACATTATCTCATAATGTATAGCGACGGGAGCTGCCTTTTCGCTATACAATATGAAAAATATACACTACCAAACAATTCCCACGGTGGGGGGTCAACCAAGATTGGGGGTGTCGATGTGCGCTACAGTCCAAAAATCAATACATTCAGCGAGTACATCGAAACGGTATGTTACTTGATGTTCCAGAATCGGTCTAATGTAGCCTGCTTTGCATTCTGCAATTCCTCGCGCCATAGTGTTGTCCATCGTCACTGAGTGTTTCTTCGTACCTATATGTACATATTAGCCATATATAGGGTTAATGTATCATTTATGTTGATCTTTTTATTGTCCATGCGTTAGTAAATTTCTATAGAACACATACACATTTTGCGTTTGGGGGCTAACATAACCATATATTTAACCGAACCCATTTAGAAATATCCTATTTAATATCCAGCGGATAGCAAAGAACGAATCTCCTTCTTTCGCAACTCGTTAATTTCCTCGTGTTGTTCCTGGAGTTGGTGCTTGATAAAATATTTCGCCTGCTTTGTGACATTAGCTGAGGAAGGGCCTGGCGCAGGCTGTGTCGAAGACGTGGCCTTCACCGTGTTCTTGTGCGGCAAATCGACAGCTACCTGACAAGCAGAAATGTTGGACTGAGCCAAGATCGATCCTAATGGCTTTGGAATGATTGACCGGTCCTCAGTGAGCATGGTGTGTCTTGGCTCGACGTGCACATGGTGTTCTGCGAATGCAAGTCAAAGTCAGCAAGTTAGCACGGTGCACTCCATCGAAGCAAGAGAAACGTATCAGCATTCTCAATAGCAGCACCAGCAGGCCACTCGCACTTACGCTTGTCTATATTGCAGTGCCAGCAGCGCTCAGACAACTCGTACCCGCCAGCACACCTATCTCGACGAAGTACAGCGAGGCAGGGCTTCGCCATGCATGTTTTGCATTTGTGCGGCACCTATCGGGCTCGAACGTTTAGAATGTGAGGTGTTCAACAGAGACAAGAAGCTCACCTCACGAGGGTCTTGTGTGTTATATTGCTACATTAGCTCTAGATCAGAGCGACCTTTGTAGGAAAGTGTGCGCCGGAAACTCGAAAAGGCTGGGTTCTTTGGCGAGGAAGAGAGTCAAGATCATTGGGCAGGACAGTCCGCTAGCGAAGAATGCTGCAGACGTGGTCTAGAGTCAGTCACTGCGAGGTGGGTCAATTCATATCAAAAATCAGCTGAGACGAACTTTTTGTGCGTTGAGCAGGCTCTTGCTGAGTGCTTTCTCGCTTCCAGTTTGTCGCCGACAATGTTGGAGGTGATGCCGATGGCAGACTCGACGACTTGAAGACCACGGAGGACATCACCGCGAGCATCTGGAGAGTACGGATCAGATAGGATACAGAAAGGACCGAGATGGTATACGTACCGGCAAGGGACTTTCCCTGCTCGAGAACGATGCTGTGTGCAAGTGCGTCTGCATTCTGACGGATTTGATACTGAAGTCTGGATGCAGCGTAAGTGGGTCAGGTGTTGGTAAAGTGGGTACTCAAAAACGCACTCTATGGCAAAACGCTGGCGAGCGAGAACACTTCGACTGCCTGGTCAAACTCCTCCATGGTGGTCTCAGAGACGCGTGTGAGCAATGTTTGGGTTGACTGCCGAACAATCATTAATACACGCTCTTACACCGTAAAATGGGGCATAGACATACAGGGTCGAGCACATCATGCCATCGGCTTGTCTTGCTGTCGACGAACGCGCCGCCAATGAAATTCTTGGTGTTACTTCCACTAGTACCCTTCCATGTCGCACTGAGACTCTCTGCCTTAGGACGTGCAGTGGCATTTAAGCCTACTGTCGTAGCATAAGAGCGCGAGGGACTACGGTTAGTTTGTGGTAAGGGCTGACTTCCGGCAGTTGAGGAGGGAGTAGAAGTAAGGGAAGCGATCAAATGGCTATAAGGTTGCCAGGCAGAATTGCGGAGGGACGGGCTCCAATGAGCGGAAAGTGTGATAGCTGGGACATCGTCGGTCTGCCCATTCTGTAACGGGAGATAACAAATGAGGGGTGGTTGGGCACTGCAGCCGCAAGACTGAGGGGCTTATCGAAGCCAACCGTGCACACAAAGAAGGGCAGAGCTTCAGTGAGACTGATTGGATCCAAAGGAATCTCAAGGTTGTGTGAGATGGGGAGATCGAGTGTAAACGCGAGGATGGATGATGACAAGATTGCGACGCTGAGGTTGCAACCAAGTGCACGAGGTGAGAAGAACAAATGAATGAATGGCGTGTGCATGAGAATGTAACCAACGACAATGAGCAGAATGTCGAGCGAGTGCGCTTTCTGCATTGCAAGCAGTGAGTATGACAGGAACATGGCACAATATTTTTCGGCCTACTGACCTTTGTACGTGTTTCTGGTAATGGGCGAGTGCTCCCCATAGATAACGGTGGAGTGTGTCAAGGAGTGCAAGTGCCGTGCGGTAGAGACGACTGTTGAGGTCGGTAGGCGTGCCTGGGAGCGAAGTAACTTCAATGCGCAGTGCGATACAAGCTCGCTGAGATAAGGACGATACAAGCTCGCTGAGAGACGGAGTCAGCTGTGCCATTGGATGCAACCCAAGCCAGCGGTCTGTCTGTACTGCCTTGGAATGTTGATTAGGATTGGTGAGAAACGAGTGGTGATCGACGTCGTACTCATTCACATCGGAGCTGAAGTGAGAAGGTGGGTATTGTGGGTGCAGACTGGTATATTTTGTTTCTGAGGGAACCATCGACTCTGCTGGGGAAAGTGGACGGTGACGGACGTGAGCGGCTCCTTGGGAGCCACGTAAGACATCAGCTGTAATTATGAGGGAGATACACTCACAAAGACACGACGAGCCTTTGGCTCTGAGCTTGATGGACGTTTCACAGAGTTTAGTAACTAAGTCAATTGTGAACGGATAGGAAATCGGATGAGTATATATCACGGTAAACCTCATGACTCGGAGTAACGTACCGAGTTTTAACCAGCTATTGCTTCACTGGATACGTGGATTGTCCGCGAATGCAGAGCTGTCGTAGCTGTCATTGATGAGTTTGACGTGGTTGGTTGGTTGTTCAGCGGGCGGTCATCGTCTGTGTCTGAGAAGTATCCTCGACGGATGCGTATTAACCGGACAACTCAGGCGAGACCGGAAGTTAAAGCGCGACTCGAACAAGGAAAGTTACTTGTTCTATCTGAATCCGGTTCTGAAGTTGATGAGCTAAAATGACGCGCGCGCGTGCGGCACTAGATTGGCTTATGGAAGGCCTTATTATGGCACCATATAACCTCGAGGCCGACGGCTTGTAACAAGTATGTATACATAGACGACCCTGGCACCCAGCGGCAAGTCCCGCTCGCAGCTGTATCATATACATCCGCCTCTCCTTGGAGCAACGTGTTCAAACCCTTGACAATCTATAATGTCCTTAAAACAAGACCGAAGAAATCACTCCTGGATTAGCCGTTTCCTAGCCTCCCTCCGTCGTGTATTCATGTCAGAGCATCCTCCTGGACTCCCAGCTTTAAGGTTTCACTGCCCACATGGGCCTGATGTCGGTAGCGCGTCAGTTATGAGTTGGTGTTCCTCGATGGCCGATTCTTGGGACAAAACCCACGGTAATCTGTACTCAAAGTGTCTACTGGCACGCATGGAGTACAGCAAGTGTGCTGGCCATCCCGAACACGAGTTCCTCGTGTTTTATTTTAGCCATTGGCTCGATGGCTGCTCCGCTCAGGCTGTAGTGTCTGCAGACCGTGCCGTGCAAGGACAAGGCCGTTCCCTCAAACAATCATCTGAATTAATCTCTCCCTCATCATCCGACACCAACGCGTATGACTCCGTATCTATTTATGGTTCCCCCCGCGATGCAGCGCCACAACTTCAAGTCAGATATGCACCATACAGCAGACTCTGTACCTTCGACTTTCCTTCATCTTCTGCGCCCTCGGCACTTCAAGTGTCCACGGTCCTGTCTCTGGTACACCGCCAGGCGCCAGCATATGATTTGTATGAAAACCAATGCTATTGGTTTTCGAGCGTAGTGTGGGGCAGCTTGAAAGAGCTGTTCCCTAGTGATGAAGAGTCAGATTGTGAAAACCATCGCGCACGCGCTCGTTATCGCGGGGTCGCATTAGGATCACCGACTGAGGATATCGAGGCTGTATGCGCTGCATATCAGACCGAGTGGCAGAAGATGTTGGAGACAGTTGAGCAGACAAAGCACCATCGCGAAGCTGAAGTAGCACAGGTTGGTTATTCTCAGAAAACATGGTCTTCGCCAGCTGATGGTTTTTGCAGATTCGACATGAAGCGCTCGCGGAGCAACAGCCCGAAATTGATCAACTTCGCCAAGAAATCGACCAACTTCGTGCGAGACTTGCAGCCCACAATCTCTGACCTCACACCTTTGCCACCGCCGCATGTTATTCTAGTATAGATTCGTTTCATTATCGCATCTCAACAGTCACTGCCCCAGTTCGTCGCAAGCATTGCTTGGGTCCATTTGCATTAGTACAGTATATACATGAGTTAGAACAGCATAACAGAATGTACGTCCTTGAGGCAGGTGTCTGAACAATGAAAACTTTGATATTTGCGCGACTCCATGGACTTCGGCGATAAGACACTCGCTCGACACTCGGGAACTAAGCTGACCTCCGGCATTATTTTAACGGATGTGGCCTATGTTATTGTTACAGTATGTAGTACTTCGCTGATATGATGGCAGTGTAAGCTTTATGCGATCAGGCGTTGAATGTTGAGTGTGTATGGTATGTATGCATGCGGTGTGTGCAAGTATCAATATAAGTAAGTGCCTCGAGCAAGGTTATTAGTCCAGTCAGTCCGAAACCGCAACCTCTGACTCCAAGATGGATCACCCATCACCTGCCGTTCATCTCCACTCCTCGAACGAACGACACGAGTTGCAGACACCTACATCTCAACATCCTGGTCCTGGTCCGTGTTCTGCATCCTGACGTCTTCCTCATCAGCACCATCCTGATCAAATTCCACGATAGAAGGCCACCTCGCCCTCCCCACCATCCCATCCACCGCACCCCGATACATCACATTAAACGCCTCCTGCTTCGCCACGCGATGCGGCTTATTTGCGCGCTTGAATATATCTGCGCTTGGTCTTCAGCACAAAACCATATAAAAGAAGGGAAGAGAAAACAGACCGAGGAATCGTTCGCCCACCCAGAGGCGGAGTAGGTCGTTGCCAATTGAGTCGTGCTTGGCCGCATTGCCGTCTGAAATTTTCTCTTTCTCCTTTCCTTTACCTTTACCTTTACCACCATCCGCTTCCTTCAGCTTCGCACCCATCCCAGCGCCGAGCGTCTCGCACACAGCCAACGTCTCCATAGCATGTGCAGGCGCTGTATGCGAGTACTGTGCGCCCACTTGTGCGAGGAGCAATGCGCGGAGATGGTTCTCCCCCACTAACGTCGATAACGAGAGAGCAAACTTCAAGTGTGATCTGTGCAGGAAGTCAATGTGTTAGTACAAACAATTATACATTTTTTGTTCCAACAGCGTGAAAAAATAAAAATAAAAATAAACGCACTTGGCACCAACAATCTCCCCCATCGCACCAGCCACAGCCGCCTGCACAACCTTCCCAACAGCTTCAAGTGTCCCTCCCATCCCATGACACCAACGTACCCGGTTCCTGCATTGGTTTTGTCGTCTACGGATTTGGCGACACGGTAGCATACACCTGCGCGTTCGGTGTCTCCGAGTGCATGTGCGAGGTGTGCGGCGTGGAGGGTAATGCGGGCGCTATATGAGTTAAATAGGTCGTGTGCGTGGGTAAGGGAGAGTAGTGCGTTGAGGTGTATTTCTGCGGCATCGAATTCAGAGCGCTAAAATTGATATCTATGTTGTAGGATGAGATATGGGATGCGAGGTAGTGAACATCTAATAAACGTACTGCGACGAGCTCACATAAAAGATCTGCTGTAAGTCTTACTGTGCGCTGTATGAGTTCTTCTCTGTCTGCTAGGGAAGTCCAGAGGGGAACTGAAGATCAATTAGTGTTGGTATTGACACAGGTGATGAACTTGAACGGCATGAGAAAACAAGGGAGGTTAAAACTTACGTTCAATGTCTTCCCTTGCAGCATTGAGAATGCTGAGTCCTGCTTCGGCCCAAAGTCTTCTCTTCGGGTTTTTGCCCACTGGGTCCCGTTTCGCAGTAGCGCTGACGAGGAATGTCAGCGGGAGAAGTACGAGTGAGTGGGTGGTGTGAATAGTGCACGGGGACGAACTGGACCAGGTGGTGTGACGCGGATATACAGGGGCGGGGCAATCTTAACAAGGAGATCGGCAGGAGCAGATACGTTGGCTTCGTCTTCTACCTGGAAGGTTACATCGATAGCGGCAAGGTTGGCGAGCACACTGGCAATGGCAGGAGACGTAATGTCGACTTTGTGCACCACCGAGTACTCGCTCACTGCAGAGTCGATCAAGGTCTGAGTCTGGTACCTCGAGATGGTCGCGGGTGTGAGAGTGGTTGCGAAGTTCAAAATGTGCAGCGTCAGGAAGGATACGATCTATTCGATGGAACTTCATCAGTGAGGAGCAAAGGTCAAGTATTGCAGGTACGTACGAGAAGAAGCTTCAGGCGTGCAAGGGGGTTCTCTTCCTTAACTTCTGGCGGTGGGCTGTTCTTTTGTCTGAGCATAGAACCCTTGACACCCAATAGGGTCTCCAAAAGCTGGCGGCTAAGGCTGTTGTCTTGGACTTGGGGTGGTGAACGAACGAGGGCACTTGGTTTGCGTTCAGTAGTGAGATTGTTGGAGCTTCGCTGGTCATGTCGCGAGCCGCTTTAATCCTCCGGACCTAAACAATAAAATGCCCATGAGTGTTCTGAAGAACAATCAGAGAAAGGGTCGTTGTGACCCTAACACCAGTCACACAACTCACCTCGACCATAATTGCGAGCATGGTAGCATAAAAGGTGCCGAATAGAATACAGTCCAATGTCAGGGTAAGGGCAGCAAGCGCACAGAACTCCTTCAGGCCACCGACTTTGCTTTTGGCGCCCATGGAGAGGACTGCGATCTCGAGTGCGTAATCGCGCAAGATGGCATTGCCGCTGTTTTCAATGGCTTCCATGACGACCTCGCCGGCGGGTTTCATCTGCCCACGCCACCTGCCCTCTTTAACAGGAGATAGCAAATGAGCGTGGTTGAACACTGCAGCTGCGAGACGGAGGGGCTTAGTGCACACAAAGAAGGGCAGAGCTTCAGTAAGGCTGATTGGATCCAAAGGAATCTCAAGAAAGTGTGAGATTGGGAGAGCGACATCAGCAAAACCCAGGATCCCTTTTTTGACTTTCAGCGGCTTTTTTGCGCTTGAGTTTTCACGCAACTTTGCAAATGTGCACAAAGGTGTGACAAGGCGACCAAAGACTTACTTGGTTCAAGCCGTTCAAGTCACACAAGAGGAAAAAAACAATCAAGGCTTGAAAACGTAGTTAATTAGATACAATGTGTAAAACCGACGAAAATGACTATGATGCGAGCTCAAAAGAGTGATGATCAGCATATTTATTCACGTAGAAAGTCCGAAATGTGTCGTATGAATTGTGTAGGGTAATATCGCGGCGAAGAAAACATCTGCCGTAGACAGGAATAAGGTGAGCTGCACGGTAGATTGTATCCACGTGTATGATATTGTAGATAGCTGCATTGTTAGCACCGCAGGCTGGACGCAGTGTCACATAGGTCTGCGCAACAATATTAATCGAAGTGACTGTCAACTGAATATAGTACTGAATGACCAGCTACAGGTGTTTCCGTGGCATTCTATGGAGTGCAATAGACGGCAGATGTAAGCCCCTGCCACATTTGAACCCTCTATAGTCAGCTACTGCCTCACGCTTGGTATAATACGTTTTGACCATAGCCCCTGGGAAGTTGACTATTTGCTGCATAGCTTTCATCCTAAATGGATGGTTTTTGAGCTGAAGGAAGTACTGGAATGGAAAATAAATTGGTACCTCATGCTGTACACGCCCGGACGACGGCCAACCCTAATCACATAGAAGTTCCCTTCTGTTTGGCTGTCCTCGGTGTCGGTGATGGACTCTGTGTCTGCCAAGTCCTCACCAGCAGCTGACTCCTCAATCATATATGTTGCATCCAAGTAGCTCTCGGTATCATATTGGGAGAGCGACGCAGCCAGGGCTGAAATATGGGGTGCTGTTTGCACCACTAAGGGCAACTCATTTGCAACATCAAGGCAATGAGGCCTATGTGAGGTGGAATGCGTTCTGTGGCATCGTGGGGGGGGACTCAAGGGGCGGAATACAACACCGGGCGGTTCTAGTAGAGTGGTCATTTAAATACAACTAGTGTTCCCCAATTGTTCCAAGGCAAATTTATTGAGCTGAGGCCACCGTATTTGTGCATGTTTGGTGCATTGCCAGCATACAATGTTGCAAGGACTTCATAGATAACTATTAATCTGAAACTGCCGCTCTAACCTTTCCCTTGTGTGACCTTGATCCCAGTCAAAGAACTTTGTTTGACAGGTGAGTAAAGTCAAAGCGGGCATCACAGGATCAACGCCTGATACTTACCTCGAAGTGTCAGGCCAGTAAGCTCTTTGCATGGCAGGGCGTGTGAGTCATTCTACACACTTCTCGATGGTAACCAGGTAGGTCACTTTCGTAGTATATCATAGATGTGCGATTAATACATCCCAGTCTGAAGGAATTGGAAACAGTACGTTTCATTCCTTCGATTGGTTTGCATCTAATCTCCTGCCTAGTTGCCGGCCGTACTATCCTTCATACCATTCTTCACTCGCTTCAACGCATCACGTTTGACGAGGACCCCCTCAGGTTGCTTCTGCTTGAGACGACTTATCAACCATTCATCTCGCTATTACACTGATGGAGATGGTCAACGAGCATCCTCAGCTCGCTGCCATCCGTAAGTATTCCAGCTAACCATGCATCCGCCCTTGCATTTGAGCTTCTTCGTGGACCTCCACCTGAACTGCACGAATTCCTCCGCATCAAGTTCAAGAACGGGACCAATGAAGATTTCCAGACTTATCCCATCTTCGGTCACAAAGGAGACCTTGCGGTAACAGAATTCTTGTATCGCCTTGAGGTAAGTTTCGTGCACGTCGTGTTTAGCTCGCACTCATACGTTTTCCAGAACTTTGCTATCTCGAGCCAAAAACAATGGGAATCTGCATGTGGAATCAATCACGGCTACTTCGGTATCATGTCTGGTGCTGAGAACATTAACATGCTGCTCGCTGCCTTTTCAACATTCATGCTCGCTGGGGTGTTTGCTCTATCGTGGTTCAAGCGGAGGCGGAGCACATCTGTTCCTGTTCCTGTTGTGGTGAGTCGCATTAGTTCGCGCCGTGCTCTGTTGACTTATGGATACGGTCTCCAGCATGTTGTTAACAGCGAGAAGGGGAGACTTTCGCCCCAGTGAGCTTGGTGTGAGGCGGATAGGTGATATGGGTGTCATTTTTCATTTTTCTGCATTTGTTTAGATCAACGGTCTTTGTTTTACTTGGACTATGTTTTCATTACAATTTTGAATCTGCAAGATATTGCAGGCCTGCTTGTCGCTACGCATAAGCGACTGAAAGGGGATGCGGTATCCCTAGATCTGCTTTATCCTTCAGTGTCGACCAAGATCATTGTATTCAACGCCATGCTGTTCGTGCAGAACGCATCATCGGCGGCATTAACTAGGGTGCCATTGGTTGGGGGAGAAATATCCTCAAATTGGTGGTGCCCATCAAAGACGACACGCCATCCGAGGTCTTCGACCTGTTCGATGAGCCCTGCCTGGACGAGGTGGATAGGACCTTTGTCTACGCCAAGTTTTGGCTGAGCGGGAGGTGAGTGGGTGAGTTATTTGAAAGAGACTATTGGGAGAACTGACCTGACCACCGCTATAGTGAGGTAGCGTGATAAAACTAAGGTCACGCGAGTGCAGCCGGTATCGAAATGCTCATGTAAAGGGACATCCTAAGATCTGAGGAGGCGAGGAACCAGTCCAGGTATGGAGAAGAGATTTCTGATAAAACACACGTACAGCAACTGTCTTTGGGCTCGGCAGAAACTTGTTGGAGGGAGCTGACGATATTCTAAAGGCAAACTAAGTGAAAAGTCAAAGCGTCAGTAGTCAAAGCGGGCAAGGTAAGTGTATGAGACTGGTGGATGAAACGTTGTCGATGCTGATGTCATATGGGGGTGAAACAAGGAAGCTTAAGACCGTGTGGGGACGTGGTCACAAGGCTAGCTACTTGATAGCAAGATCCGACGCACATATGGCGGTATTTTCCGAGTCGGCGTTGTTCATTATCGACGTACGTCCCGGTCAATATTCCAGAGATGGAGATGCATACGCGTGGCGAGGATAGCAAGGATAAAGACCTGGAACCTACGCCTGCGATATCATTCGTGCGCAGAGAAGTTCTCTTGTTCTGTCGAGAAGTACTTTGCATGAAATGGTCCCACGGAACCAATATCATTAATGGGGCAGCGTGATAACATTAATGCTGCAACTGCTGCGGTAATTGCCGTGATCAGTCTCGGCAGGGGCCGAAGTTCGATCGTTCGTTCGAACCCAAGGCTTGCCACTTTCCCATGACCAAATTTCCGCTGTCGTCAGAAATTTCAACATCATATCGATAATCTACATACCATCCTAGGCGTTGTTTAGCAAAACCAATCTAATGTCAGTCTATGCAGACTCTCTAGCTAGCGGTTGGGATCCAGAATCATCCTATCTCAGTTCCTCTACTGAGTCTGTGAAGGATGACCGCTTCACCCCAAGTCCAGATCTCCAAGAAAGCAGTCACGATGATTATACCCCCACTCGCGCATCCACCAGGGAATCCAACATCTTCACAACCCCTACACATCGCTCAGACTCTGGTGGCCTCTCTTCAAAGACTCGTACAGCACTCGATGCATTATATGGCCGCATCTACGATGGCCGCCGCTGTCTTGTCACACAGTCAGCGATCATCCCGCCCACTATCGCACACGCTGTTCAACGTGCGAGCAAGCCTGATCGTGTGGGCAATTTTATTATCTATGGAAGTGTATTGTTAATCGTGATGTTTCTTCAGTTGACGCTCTACGAATTCTGCCTTGGCTTGGATTTCGGATCATTCCATGTAGACAGCAGAAGAAACCTTTTCTATTGTGCGACAAATTGCATCTCTCACGCGGTGTTGACACTGATGTTAATTTGCAGTATCACGCGACTGGCACTATGCATTTGATGCTAATCGTTGGTTTCTATTGCCGGATGCAAATGCGCTGGCGAAAGTTCATGGCTATGTCGCAGAGGCAATCACATTGAGGAAAAGGTCCGAGCCTAGCGGCATTGATTATTTCAGATCAAAGGTACTTAATTTCGTTTTACTCACAATATCGCTAACCTACAGCAAAAAAATTATGCAGTGGAACCTCAAAACTAAAACAAGATACACGCTTGTACCACTACCCGGCAGAGAGCATCCGCTCATCTCGCACAAAACTGATGATGGAAGCTGGAATCATCACAGTTATCCTTATCTAAACCTCCCGTCACTTGAATGTCACGTAGCGCCTCCGTTTGCGGTCATAAACGCAGGTCCTAAATGCACAAGAGCTCATATCGAACAAATTACACTTGACCATTATCCGCAACAAACAAGCGAGTCCGTGGAACTTGCACAACGACTTACACTGTTGTGCGATACTTGGGCCCTTTTCGAAGCTACGAAGGAGACTGCGAGGGCTTGGGAGCTAGAAAGGAGGGGAAAGAGGAAGAGAGACCACGACGACGAGGACATAGAGAGACTTTCTCGCGGAAGTAAACGCGCCATGCGGTCGCAACAGCACTCTACACACGGACATACCCCAAAGTCTGATCAACCCAAAGATCAGCCTCTACCAGGTAGTTGCAAGCGCAAATTGTCACCCGGTTTGAGTGGAGTCACTCTCACCAGTCGTGCAGTCTTACACCTGAAAAAGCGACAGAGGACAGTCGACTTGAAAACGAGAGTCAGAGACTGGGTTGAGGAATCAACCCGAGCATCTCTAGACCCAGATCCTTAAATTGTCCTGTGCTCGCAGCTAGTCATACATTGATGTGAATTATTGGTAGCCAATCCCACTTATTTCCTCCCCCGCCAGCCACCCGGATGTACACGTAAACTTGCGTACTTGCCTCGATTTCCGGTAAAAAGGTGTTAGCCTCGAAGGGGCTAACGATGACCAGTACTGGCAAACCAGGCGCTGTGCTTGAAAGAACCCAGTTGACTGGGCGAATGTAGTTGTCTGTTTGTTCTGAGAAGCCGGCCAGAACGGTAGTGAAGTCCTTCGAGGCAAGCACATGATGGGTCCACCACGGCTACGTCCTGGAGATGGCAGCCGAAGTTGTGGCGAGAACGTCGAAAACTGGGGTGAACACACCCGATCCTTTCGGAATACAGCCTGTTCGGATGAAGTACGGGACGTCCTCGTCAATTATATGGTTTGCAGGTACCACCGACAGCGGCCTCTCAACCTCGCGCTGGAGCTCGGCTTCATCCACCACTTCTCTCACTTGCTCTTCGTCCAGGCGGTTATCAGGGAAAATAACGAACCCCAGCTTGTGGAATCTCCCCAAAAGATCTTCTTCTACAAATGTATGTGGGGCAGAGTCACCCATCAGAGCTGGGGCTATAGCCCTTCCAAGTGATTGGACTCTAGCTGACGCCATGAATTGGCAAATTTAGCAGGAGAAATATTGCCGGATAACAATGAAGACCATGAACGGCAGCGAGATTTATGATCCATGTCATGCAAGCCACTGTGGAGCATGACGGCGTATGTCCGCGCACGTTTCAATCATGGCCCACACAAGGATATCCGACACGTGAATGTCCTCAGCATAGCCCCTGTTGTTAACGTCCCAGATGCTGCGATACTTCTGGAGACGCAAAAACACGACTGAATGGCCATGACCGAGCCTTCTCATGCGCATGCAACCTGTCAAGATGTTAATGAACGCAACAAATGAATTATAGACATCTGATCCTAACCTTGAATGTCGACTGTCGGGATTGGGCTCGGGGAGATGGGTGATTGTTCGTTATCCTGCTGTCGTCTAGATCTTCAGCATACTGGCGTCCAAAGTCGTCGGATGGAGGTCTAGATCGCGAGAAAATCGAGATGACGTGCTTCAGTAGAGTCGCGGCGACTAATCTGGGTGGACATGAAGTAGAGCAGATCGCTCGACAGATCCTTCTCAAGCGCTTTGGACACAAGGTCCGCCATAAGCGAGGCCATGAAAGCCTTGTAGCCCTTTCGACCAAGGGTGGTGCGCTCGAGAGATGTCTGCAATACAACCCTTATGACAAGCCAGAGGGACGATCTTCGCCACGGAAGCTTGTCCTTCGAGCATAAGACATCATCACATATACATTTTCGAATACGAGGGATGTCAGCTGGCTCGCCAAAGGCGCGGAGGATGCCAGTCAGAAGTTCGGTGATATGGCGAGGATGTGCAGGGTCTGTGCCTTTGAGGACTACGGAGTGCGCTTCGGTAGTCATCGCTGCCGAATCTAAAACATCGTGGTTCATATGCGCGAGAAAGTTCGCCAGCTCGGGGCCAAAAGTAGAATTGTCCACGATTGAGTTTCAAATCGTGAGGAAGTCCTTCGCGCGCCCTGGGGTTGCTCTGGACGTAAGCAGAATACCTGGTACAGGCCATGGAAAGGGTGCTCTTGGCACATGCGCAAGACGAGCCCTTGGAGGTTCCGCTGATTCTTTGGGAGCTCTGTCGAGTGTTTTGACATGCGAGCGGACAGTTGATGAGAGCGGAAGACAAACTCGTGGGAGGGCACGCGATAGAGAGCGGCTTGGAGCTTGTCTTGGATATCATGGTCGAAATTCGCGAACCAAAGCGGCTCTCGGTTCAACAGGCCAAGATTGACGGAGGAGCGTGTCCAATGAGGAAGCTGATACAACGGATCGAAGGGTTGACTAAGCGAGACTGACTTCCTGTGACAAGGTCCAGTCCACCATGGCGAGCAGCGTTTCAATAATCGCCCGCTGAGGTCAGGATTCCATCTGTGATACGTGAAGGAGTTTATCTGTTCCTCTGTATCACATAAACGCCCATTGGAAGTGTTAACTTAGCCGAAGTGGGGCGTCTGCCAACTGAGCAAGAGTGGCGCTTCGGATGGCGTCCTCCACATCAGACGGACTGACATACTGCGGACGCAACTGTGGAGAAAGTGTTCATAATGTTTGTGTTGACACATGAGCGGTTCATAGCTTACCTCGTATATGCGCGACGGGTGCATCGTCCAACTTCAAGAGCCATGGTTTTGAAGACCTCGATTGCTTCGCCATAGCGTTGTGCATTATGAAGCACCGCATGCATTAGTTCGTACCCAAGTTAAGATGAAGCATTGAGTTCGAAAACCTGCGGGTTGCCAGTATGAGCATAACTGTTGAAGAAACCATAAATATCGTCCGCACCTTGTCTGCGTCGCGAAGGGCCTCTGCATAGAGTTTTCGGCCCAAATTTGCCTTACTGCGGTGCGCAAAGAACGACTCGTATGAGGTTCGCAGCAACAGCCTCATCCCCCTTTGCGAGAAAGAGCACAATGCGAGACGGTGCTGACTGTGCGTGAGGACAAGGATGAGCATGCGCCGGAGCTTGATTTGGTGGATTCCAAATTTGAGCTAGATGTGTTGGATCCAGGGTTCGAAATTTCAGAACCCGAGACTGGGCGTTTAGTACATGAGAAACCGAATGAGGGAGGATAACCTGGAATGAAAGATAGGTTTGAATAGTTTTAAAGAGATCAAAAGCTAGGAGGACTCACCAGACGCCAACCTCATATACACATCCCTGAGGAGTGCCAAATCGCTTGCATAGGCACGTTCAGAGGCAAGAAGCTCGAGCAGAGCGTGTCGGCGTTTCGCGAGGGCTGGTGCAGGTGTAGGGATGGAAGATGACGCTGTCGTCGGATCTTCCTCTGAGCGTTGTTGACTTGTCGTCACTCCCCAATCTTCTGATAGCCCAAGACGGTTGTCAGTTCGTGGTCTTGATTTCACTGGTAGGGAGAGGGGTGGAGTGGAAGGAGGGGGAGTTCCTTGCCTTTAGGGAAACAGGTTGATGGTATAAGTGTATGAGTCGATTCCATGGGATGTATGAACAAACTTACTTTGACATGTTGGTCGGATGTCGCTACGTTTTGGATAGCAACACCTTTATCCCCGAAGAGAGTGAGCAACTCAACCAAGTATATATTCCTGTACCCTCTTCTAGGGTACAGGTATGGGGTAAAATTTCGGCAGCTGCGTCATGGCAAGGGGACCGTTTTACCCCTTGCCATGACCAATTTTCCCAGACGGTAGCGGACGATTACTGAGAAGAATTGAATTTAATGTCACTCACGCAGAGCGCTTTCTTCCGCCCAGAGCACTTTGGATATTGGAAATGATCGTGACCGTTATGGTGCACGACGTGTTGGTGGATACAGGGCTGGACCTGGTGTTGACACTGTTGAGCAATGATGATGGACCTGTGCGTGCTGCTTCCCGAGTTTCCGCGCGGTCGGTGACCATTACCGGAGGGACCTACGTGAGGTGTTTGCGGACGAAGATGTTGGGAAAAATGTGAGTGGTGGAGGTTTTGCCAACTGGGTGCGCGTTAAAGTAAATGGGTTGGAGGCTGATTCAGAAAGTGCAGGTTTTGCGAACTGCTTGTGCAGTGAAGTGAATGGTTTGAAGGCTAGGTGGGTGGCGCAAAACGAAGCTGCTGCGAGGTGGTGTGCCGAATGGTCTGAGGCATGGCAGATGTCGAATGGGAATGTTGGTGATTCCCATGTCTATGGGACTGAACTTGAGTGTGATTGTGATTGTGATTTTTCCTGGATGACGGTTGAATATTGGATGGCTTTGAAACGAATTGCGGAACGGGCATAGGTGGAGGACATGGTGCATGGCGAAACATTAAAGGGTGAGGTGGTGCCAGAGGCATATAGGGAGACGGGGGTGGTCGGGTTGCATGGGGAATTGGTGGGGGAGGTGCGCGTCTGCGAGAAGGAAAGTGTCAGCTTCCATTGCTCCTCTTCAAACTGAGACCTGCACACACATGTTAGTCCGTCCCTCACCCTCAAAACCGCGAAGAAGAAAACTCACTGGCACGTCAGCCTGGCAACCTGCTGATCAAATCTAAGTCGCGCCTAACTCTCCTCCTCGGCGACTTTCAACTGACGCTCCTCATACTCCCGAACGTTCTCGATGCCGATCTGGGAGCAAAACGAGGCAAAAACATCGTCTTCAGCTGAGTCGACACAGATTGGAGTTTTGAGGTTTGCGAGGAGAGTTTCGAGTGTGAGGTTTGAGCCTGAAATTCCAGTCAGATACCTCTGGGTCTGCTACACAGTCGCCTTTCACGAAAGCCCGCTTCGCCTCCGGACTTACCTTTGATTGCACAAAGTCGTCCTGCAGACCTCCTCACAGCCTAGCAATTCCTACCGCAAACATGATCGGTCATCCACGTTCTCGTCTCTGCGGGGAACTTGGATGCCACTATGGAAAGCAGCTCTATCAGGTTCTGCGTCGCGGATCTTGGCGCCACACCCCGAAGCCACACAAAATGGCTCGTAGGATCGGCCGACCATGCCCTTGAATCAGCATCGTGCTTGCATCTCCCAGATCGCTACTCGCTGTCCGCCTGATGAGCGTTTCCTGTCATCAACAAGTGAGAAGTAGTAAGGCATCAGTATAAAACCACAACTACCGGAGAAATACATGTTGCAACAAGCGAATATCGCTCTTGCAGCGACAATGAAGTCGCGGCGCATTGTATCAACGCATCGAGGGCGCCGGATGGCAGTCGATAAAACCCAGCGAGGAAATGCTTCGCAATCTAAGTTATTTAAATAATCTTTGCACAAGGCCTCTAATTTAACGAGTCTTGCGTGCGTGTGAGACCTTTGGCCAGCCCTGACAATGTCTGCAGCTGGGGAGTGGTGATAATGCGAGTTTCGTCCACGAGCTGCGTAAGACAAAACAACTCAGCCTCAAGGAAACTATGTTTAGTCCAATACGAACCTGCGAGGAAACGTCCAGGCCTTGTGTAAGTTTTTGGACTACCGGGCTGATAATTCCCTGGATGGGTGAAATCTCCTCCTCAGGTGACAATGCTTGTATTACGCTCGCAATTGATCGAAGAACCTTGCGCTTTTCCGTATCCTGGTCATGTTTGCATGTTAGTGGAAATGCAGACTGTGCATGGACCTCACGGACCGGGATACCACTCAATCCAGCATGCAGCTCCGCAAACGCTCCAATATGAGGCGCAAGCGCAGCACAATTAGCATCACACAGATTACGAAGGGCATTTGCAGCAGGCAGCATAATGTAGGCTCAGGTAAAGCGGCGGCAACGTCGGAAATGGCGTTCATCAGAAGAGACGGAGTTGAGCTGGATGTCGGTACTTTCGGTTGGGTTGTGAACCATGTTGAGTGCGCCGCTGAACGTGTAAGGTTAGGAAGACAATCAAAAGTCGCGTACGATACTCCTACCAATCAAGCCAAGCATGGTCCTACGTATGCGTTCCTGACCTGAAGTCGGCAAACGACCAAGCACATCAGGTCCAAACAGCCGGGCGAGGAAGGGGTTGTCTTCCAGCGGTGCCGCTTCTTGTATTGACATGATACAGTGCAAAGTGGCTTCAATTTCCTGATGGCATGTATTGAATGAGCATCTTAGAGGCCGACAAAAGCTCTCACCTCCCATCCTTGTAATCCATTGGGTTGTGCAAAGCGCGGTGCAAGAACTTCTGCACAAAGTAGGCGCCCGAGTAGGGTGGGTGTTCTGGGTACGGGTTTTAACGACGTGATGTTGGAGGCGAAATACAGGGTGAAGTGGATCTCCTAAGGCACCAAGCCACGCTACAAGCGGCTGCGTCAACGTGCCTGTACCCGCAACTCCAGCCAACGAAGACCATGTCATGATCTCGTGCAAGACATTAGAAGCCGTTGAAAAAGTCGACTCGTCAAATCCAGAGTCTGGTGCGGGCGTCACATTAAGTTGTAAATCGAGCAGAGCGTAAGAAAGAACATTACTGTTGCGAAGCACTTTGAGAAGGCGTGAGGGAGGAAATATTGGAAGAGTATGATATTGGGCCCGTGTGATGTGAGGAGGTAGCGCGGGAGCAGGTAAAGGTTTTTGTTGGGGAAGAGTGATAGACACGGAGGGTGAATACGGTGTAAATAACGCTCGTGGTGGTTCTGGAACTGGACGCCTGCGCATCATGGTTATGAATAGGTGATTCAAAAATAAAGAAAACAGTATAACAGCATACCTTGACCATTTGAACTTGAAAAATTAAGACTCTGTAACGCCCGAAGACCTTCCTTTCCCAATTCGCCCCAAGCCCACCCACAATCAATGGTATCCTCATGGTACATGAGAGCGCAACCATGAGCTCCAAGTTTTCTTTGTCGTTGACGTTGCTGGTAGACACTGCTGAAGGGGGAAGTGGAAAAGGGATGAAGAAAAGGTGAGGCATAGGAACTCAGGAAGATCAGAGGGATAAACAAGTTACTCCCAAACGTTTGTTTGGTTATCCAGTGGTAACCTTGTTACTCCCGAACCATAGGTGTCCGTGCCGGCTGCCAAGCCGCACCATATGTATCACTTCCGGTTCGGAGCTGAACAGGTTAGGATTCCACTGGCAAACAAGTTACTCCCATTGGTCCATCCGTGCTATCCAAGTCGCACCTTACTGATCATCCATATGGGAAAAATGAAAATGAAAATGAAAATGAAATTAATTCAACAATCTTCTTGCATGATGTTGACATCTATTTGGGCAGCTGCGTCATGGCAAGGGGACCGTTTTACCCCTTGCCATGACCAATTTTCCCCCCAGAGCGATGCTAACACACAGTGTCGCACTTTGCATTTGATTATACAGAAGCCAGCGGATCCTTTTTGCACTCAATCACGTCTAGTGTCATCCTAGCTACAAGATTTCTGGGCCAACCGCCGGTGAAGCTAGTTGTCTTGCCGTGTATGTCACCCAGTAACCTTTCTAACATGTCGTTGGCCCAAGCTTCGTAGCACCCTCTCGCAGAGTGATCATCCTAGCTATCACACCAGCTATCACACAAATTGGCTTCTTCAACTGCGCACTGTTGAACTCGTTCGTGATATGCACCAGCTCTTCAAACCTCATGTCTGGGCTAATAATTATCCTCTGTGAGTGGATTTCGAAGATCGGGTGCGAACGATGTCCAAGCCTCAGTCCTACTGTGATAGATCATTTTGAAGATGTCAGCCTCATATCAAACCCGCAAAACTCAAATTGGCTCCCGGATCCCGCAAACCCGTCAAGTTCGAATCAGACAACAACGAACACAATCTTACCACTATCACTAGTGACGAGTTTGATGCTATCCCTGATCCCAGCAGCTCAAAAGTATCTTCTAGCAAGCAGAAGGCAATTTATCTTCTCGCTGATGTCAAAGTCACGCCTAGGCCACCCAAATCTGCACCTGCTACACCCCCAAAAAATCCCTCATCCGCTGCCGAAGATAACGCAGACGACCTCGACGGGTTCCATGATATATGATTCTTGTAAATAGGTTCGGTTAAACATGTGGTTAAGTTAGGATATTTTACTTGTGATATAAATATTAAGACATATTGGTGCGGACCACACAGTCCAAACATGTGAATAAAGCATATAATGAGCCAATGATGTGCCAAAAAATGACATTATATGAACATTACACTAATACATGGCAACATTCTATACAATATGATTGATATAAGCATACACGAGTAGTGAAGCCAGCGTTGGCAACGGTGGCCATAGCGGAATATAGCATATATATAGCGTAAACACAGAGGTACATAGCGTAAAAGCTAATAGTATATACACATGTATTGTGTATGTACACAATATTCCGCGATGGCTACTGTAGCCATAGCGGAGCCATGTGTACATATACAATACATGTGTATATATATACAAAGTAAATAAACAACATTCCGCGATGGCTAATGTAGCCATCGCGGAGCAAAGTCAAAGTCAAATATAAGAGTCACGTGGTGTGTCACGTGGTGTTCGCGGACCTGATATTGCACAACATGAGGCGAACGGAGGCAGAAAAAAAGGACATGAGGCGAACGGAGCAGGAAAAAGGGTGAAAAAAATTAATGTCGTCCTTCAGACGCAACCACCACGATAAAGTGATCTACCTACGCCGTACTGACTGATCTGCGACGAAGGATGGGAGGAAAAAGAGCGAAGAAAGGAGAAACCAACGCAGTACGTTATCAAAGGCTTTAAAATAGAAAAAGAAGACTTACGTTGTGTGTTATGTGCGTCTAACTGGTGATCAGGACACAGGCGGATCAAACCTGCATCTGCACTTAGATACGAGGCCGATTGAGGCGATTACGCCCCAGAACGATGTGGGGAAGGCTACTCAGAAGCTGGATACACAAGTTGGAAAATGCAAGGCTGGCGTTGCATGGATCGACTTACTGAAGATGGCCAAGCGTTTAAAGTTCGGCGTTTATAACGACCGAGCAGAGAACGAGGTCGAACGGAACAAGCTGATACTGTCGTTCCAGCAATCTGGGATTGTGTCTATGAAAGAGACATCAGCGATTCCGATAATCATTGACATGAAGCGTTTGAAAACAGGACTTACGCTCTCCGCAGATTTCAGTGAGCCAGACACGGTGCGAGAACTGGAGATCTTGGACCAAGACAAGATCATCATTGCGTCAGGCCAGCATTGTCTGGCGGCGTTAAAGAAGTATCACCATATGTTAAAGGACGAGTACGCGTCGCTGGAGAAGAAGCGCGACAAGATCTCTGGGCTGACGAACGTATCAGTTGAGCACGTTACCCAATGGGACGACTTACGCGAGCAGATGGGCGTGCTCCTTGGGAAGATGGAGGATATTGGGAAGTGGGGCGTCGTGGTCTACAATCAATGTAAGTTGTCTTGTCCTTATTCTCATTCATTCCGCGATGGCGACTGCCGCCATAGCGGAGCATGGTGCATATCCCCATGCTCCGCTATGGCGACAGTAGCCATCGCGTATATGTACAGTGCGTTATGTGCTATTCCGCGATGGTGCCAGTAGCCATCGCGGAGCACGGTACATACCTCTGTGATCCGCTATGGCTACTGTAGCCATAGCGGAATTATTAGGTTGTCGAATACACGCTGATCGTGTTATTTAGCTCTGCTATTAGCAAAAGGAGATACACTCGCAGCGCACCTTAGTCGCAACAATTCGTTGCATGAATATAAAGAGACGGAGGAGGAGGTCCTCATCACGATCTTCAAGAAGGTGTTAGGACGATACAAGGACAAGGTGGACGATGGGAGTCCAGAGGAAAAGGCGTTGGAATGTCTTACCGAGTTGAGGAAAGAGCAGGAGAAGAACACCCGTTTGCAAAGGGTGCTTTCGAACGATCCGCTCTGCCTGCTTCTTTCGACGGAGCTTCTGCCGTTGGGCCCCCACTTCCGTCACCGTCGGGAGTACTCTGTGACTTGGCTGTCGAAGTCGCTTGACGTGTGCGTTGGGGTGGGGTTGATAGATGATTGTAGGTTGCGCAGGTGGATGGCTCAGTGCTTGAGACCCTAACCCTAATCTAGGGTCTAAATTAGCGGCAGGCAGATAAGTATTTCCTTTTTAGGACGAATTAGGGTTGTCAGTGTGATGAGGCACGAGGCAGGCAAGGATGAACAGCGGCTCCCTAAGGGGACCGCACGCACACTTGCCTGATAAACAGTCGCTGTACTGGACGGCTCCCTCAGGGGACCGTTGCATTACTTACACTGATCTGTGACTCACAGTGGCAAGTGCGTGTAAGCCATGTGCTGATGCAATAGGAATGTACGTGATGTACATATGTTCACACTAAAACATCGCTGCGAAGATCTGGCACTGGGACTGTCACCGGCTCCCTGAGGGGACCGGACAATTGACCTCACATTTGTCCCACGTGACAAGTGGTAACCGCGCCTCGCCTCTCAACAGCGGTGATTAAGAGAATGCGTTAGTGTACTTGCACATGTGTGATGTCAGATGTGACATTGTGTGATGGGTTCCGTTCACCCACTTGAGAGGGACAGGTCTCATCGATTAAAACATCATGTAATTTAGAATATATAATACAATTATTTAAGAATCTGTACAACTCCTTCCAGAATAAGGAGATTTCATGATGGATGGGCCAACAAAACGTGTCCTCGATGTGGTGGGTTCTACTTCGTTTCCACTTCGTGACGATCGCCTGGGTACAGACTCCGTTCGTTGCCGATCGAAATAAGGTCAAATGGGGCAAGAGACGCGCATCTGCAGGCGCGGCTCCCATTGGGAGCCGCACCCAGATCGCGTCGACTTTGCCCCATTTGACCATATATCGATCGGCACGTACAGAGTCTGTACCCAGGCGATTGTCACAAAGTAGAAACGAAGTAAAACCCACCACATCGAAGACACGTTTTGTCGGCCCATCCATCATGAAATCTCAGTATTCTGAATCCACCCATGAGATCAGTTAGTTAGCCAGCAAGGACGGACAAAATGAGAAACACTCAGCAAAGATCCAGTGCAGCAGCTCCCTCAGGGAGCCGATTACTGACATCAATCACAGTCACACTGCGGATATGAAAGAAACGAGTCGCGCTCACCCACTGCTATCAGGCAATCTACACCCTTTAACAAACTAACCCTGAACCCTGATGCTGACGGGGCATCCCCATGTAGTTATCGAGTAGCGTACGTCGCGCACAATCACAACGTCCCTGAAAATTTGATATTTTCAAGGTAATTATCCATCGCGTTATAAGTAGCTGCGCCGGAGGTGACAACACATCACCCACCGAGCAACCAACAACACCTACAACGAAACACAAACCCACCAAACCAACAAACAACTAGTAAGTGCACTCACCCAGGAGTACAACAACGCTAATGCACCGCTGACGGAGCAGACATGAGTCACAATCTGCAAAGCGCCGTCTTGATGCTCCTCCTGTCCGGTAAGGACTGGATTTTTGCGGAGGAGTCGGGGACTCTGCAGGAGCTGTACGGGCTGACTGAGAAATTATTCGATGAACCCAACAAGCATCTCACCGAGGACGAGAGGGCGTCTATTGTCGCGATGATCGAGGCGATTCGTAAGAGGAAGACCGGAGAAGAACGTTATAAGGTTCTCGAAGGCAAGAGCGAGGGAGGATGGAGTGCTGGACGCTCGGCCTTGAAGAAATGGTTCACAAAACAAAAGGTATCTAACAACATAGGTCATGCGATTGACGACGCGTACAATGAGTGCGGAGTAGCACCGCTGCAACTAATCAATAACGAGGGACTTCAGGAAGGGGAGGAGTTTCCGAACATTACAGATGCGGAAGGCGCCAGGGAGGACGTCCTGCTCGCGATTGCTGGCGAGAACGCAATGGAACGGGTGCCGCGTGGCGATTTTCGTGATGCTTGGTATGCCATCAACCATCACGCCTGGGAGCGTCACCGCAAACGCTACAGGCGTGCCAAGACAGGATTGCCCATGAAAAAACTGGCTGCGTCCGTAGCCGTGAAAGGTGAGTCGTCTTGATAGGCACGTATGATTAGTGACTCACTTGGGACAGAAATTGAGGACGCGGATGAGGTCACTGCCAAGCAGCTGCGTGAGGCGACGAAGGCCGTCAAGGCGCTCAGCATGGCAGTCGGGTGGTTCCCCGAGGAACAAGATCAACTGGGGGAATACGAGGAGTTCTTGAAAGAGGTCGTCGTGGTTGCGGTAGCAAAGGTTAGGCAAGTGCCAAAGGAGAAGGTGACGGTGAAAACGGACAACACACCTGGCCGTGCGTAGCGCGGTCCCCTTAGGGAGCCGTTTTCATGTGTACTCACCGTCGTTACCAGGCAAACGTGGTGCTCAGCGTGCGCGCAAGGTTAAGTCGGGCTCTCTCGTTGCCGCCGGTGACGTGGAGGAGATCTGGGCGCTGTATGTTCAGATGTTTGAAACTGAACCCGGTCAGTTAGAGGCCCCACAAGACGAGGAAGACATAGAAGACAGCGGGAAAGCTGCCTGGAACGACGCTTCTGAAGACCTCGGCGTGGATGGTTGGCGAGAGATGGATAACGACAAACTTAATCACCTGCTGCAGTTCCCGGGTGGCAAGCCCGTACTTTTTGCCGAGTTTCACTCGAAAACTGGGTTGTGCGCGTGGGATGCGGCGTCGACGTCGAAATTCGTGGAAGGCAACGAGGACATGGAGCCGTTGGCCCTCCTGTGGCATCAACGGGTTGGTGTCGCTGCGATGGTCGACAAGATCTGGTCTGCTTCCAAGTCGGATGAGGAGGTGCCAGGGATGCTGATCGCTGACGAGGTCGGCGTGGGTAAGACAGCACTCACCATGGGGTTCATTGCTTTCGTTATCGATGCCTTCTGGATCCAGGAAGTCGCAGCTGGGCGAGGGAGACCAGATGGGGTGACATCGACCATAAACGTCACTAACGTGCGCCCCGCTCCAATTCTGGGTGAGTGCAGAGTTTTTAGACGGTCCCCTGAGGGAGCCGTTCTTGACCTACCATCGATCAGTTGGTGTCTATGTTGGTGGTGGTGTTGGCATTTATAGGGTCAAAACAGAAATAGGTTTCAAACTTGTAAAAAAATATCTTTTGGTGGGCTGGTACATATCATGGAGGGTACTTCTGTGATGGATATGAGCCAACAATTAAGAAAATCGGCGGTTCGGTTGTGGAGATATGTCCAAAATACTGATATTTGAGCCCACCTCCCATATCACATGAACGCCGACCTCCGGAGGGTCTGGGACCATTCCCAATCGATTCAGAGGCCTCAAATACCCTAGGAGAGATGTTTTCAGTATCGGTATTGAGGCAGAACACCGGGATAGTGACATATAGGAGGTCAGGAGGAGGGGGAGGACCCTGTATATCTCAGGAACACGATTTTTCCAGGCAATTCTGGCATGACCATCGTGTTCAGAGGGCTCAATAACCCCCAGGAAAAATGCTTCTGAAGGACAGGCTAGTCATATGAAGTCTAGAAAAATCGATCTTTGGGTGGGGGAGCATGGCCTTGGTGGCCAACTTTGGAACATGATTTTTAGAGAGAAATCCGGCTCGACCAACGTCTTCAGATGGTCAAATAACCTCAAGAACGAGTCCTAGCTAAAGCCAAGCAAGCCATATGAAGGCTGAAAAAATCGATCTTTGGGTGGGGGGAGGATGACAGGGGCAGCCAACTTTGGAACATGATTTTTAGAGGGAAATCTGGCTCGACCAACGTGTTTGTATGGTCGAATAACCTCTAGAACGAGTCCTACCTAAAGAAAAGCAAGCCATATGGAGGCTGAAAAAATCGATCTTTGGGTGGGGGAGCATGGCCTTGGTGGTCAACTTCGGAATTTGATTTTCTCATGCAAATCTGGCTCGACCATCCTTTTCAGAGTGTTCAATAACCTCGGAAACAAGTCCTACATCAACCCTTGCGAGTCATATGAAGGCTGTAAAAATCAATATGTGGGGGAGGCCTGCATGCCCTAGGGGGTCAACTCCAGCATTTGATTTCTTCGTGCAATTCTGGCTCGACCATCGTTTTCGGAGTGTTCAGTAACCTCGGAATCAAGTCCTACATGATGCCAGGCAAGTCACATGAAGGCTGCAAAAATCGATGTGTGGGGGGGCCAGCATGGCCTAGGGGGTCAACTTTGGAATTTGATTTTATTGTGCAATTATGGCTCGACAAATGTGTTCAGATGGTCCAATAACCTCTAGAAAGAGTCCTAGCTACAGCCAAGCAAGCCATATGAAGGCTGAAAAAATCGATCTTTGGGTGGGGGGGGAGGGGCATGACAGGGGTTGTAGTCAAATTTGGAATATGATTTTAAGAGGGAAATCTGGCATGACCAACATGTTTGTATGGTCCAATAACCTCTAAAATGAGTCATGCCTGAAGTCAAGCAGGTCATATCAAGGCTGTTAAAATCAATGTGTGGGGGGCCAGCATGACCTGGGTGGTCAACTTTGAGAATTGATTTCTTCGTGCAAATCTGGCATGACCATGGTCTTTGTATTGCTCAATAACCTCGAAATCAAGTCCTACCTTATCCTCCCCAAGTCATATGAAGGCTGTAAAAATCGATCTTAGGAGAGTGTGGTGCTGCTGCTGCTTACATAAGCAAGAATGCGGTCCTCTCAGAGGGGGCCTGCTCACCACCCTACTATGCCACTGTGATGCACCAGCGAATACATCTTGCTGATTTGTTGCCAAGGTTCGGAGTGTTGGATTCTGCCTGTATCTGCCTTATGAAAAACCAAAATTGTGAATTGCAGAGGTGTTATGCAGAAATGCACAGCAGGGACCAAGCTGTTCACCTCTGATAGAGGTGGCCATCTTGTACATGTATATTTTCGCTTTTTTACGATCTTCTTGGCTTTGGTGGATTTCACACAAACAAGACTTGTCCAAGTCCTGTGATTTGACTGACTTTTGCTTCTTGTCTGGTATTGACTTGCATGACAGGGGCAGCCAACTTTTGAACTTTATTTTAGAGGGAAATCTGGCAGAGTCCTTAGATTTGACCGATGTTCGCTTCTTGGCTGGCTTTGGCTTCATAAATGTCTCTCTTCATAACTCCATGAAAGCGAAAATATAAGTAGAAGTTGGCCACCTCTATCAGAGATGAATCCCCCATGAAGGGGAGGAGTCCTCAGATTTGACTGACTTTCACTTCTTGGCTGGCAAAACCTGGACCTTGCCACTCAAATAGCCCTCAGAGCGAAAATCCTGGTCACCTCTATCAGAGATGAATCCCGCATGAAGGAGGAAAACCAGAGCCTTGCCACTCAAATTGTCCCCAGAGCCAACAAGAAAGTGAAAAGTTAAAAGAAGCGAAAATATGAAGTGTTGGCCACCTCTATCAAAGGTGAATCCTGCATGAAGGGAAGGAGCCCTTAGATTTGACCAACCTTCACTTCTTGGCTGGCAAAACCATGTGGGCCAACATGTGGCCGACTGTCATATGAATAAGTTGTTCTTGGGTAATGGACGATACAGTGGAATTTGACTGCATCTCTGATGGAACCGCAGGAAGAAAGTTAATGTTCAAGGATATCCAATTCACTGGTTAGTTTGTAAAGCAGTGTCCGGAGCTTCTTCTAACACTCTAGCTACAATCAGTGCCCATGAAGGGGAAAAACCCTTAGATTTGACCGACTTTCACTTCTTGGCTTGCAAATCCTGGACATGGCCACCCAAATAGCCCTCAGAGCGAAAATCATGGTCACCTCTATCAGAGATGAATCCCACATGAAGGGGGGAAACCAGGACCTTGCTACCCAAATTGCCCCCAGAGCCAACAAGAAAGTGAAAAGGTAAAAAAAAGCGAAATTCCTGGCCATCTCTATCAGAGCTGTTTCCCACATGAAAGGAGGGACCAAGATCTTGCTACCCAAATACCCCTCAGAGCGAAAATCATGGTCACCTCTATCAGGGATGAATCCCACATGAAGGGGGGAAACCAGGACCTTGCTACCCAAATTACCCCCAGAGCCAACAAGAAAGTGAAAAGGTAACAAAAGCGAAATTCCTGGCCACCTCTATCAGAGCTGTTTCCCCCATGAAAGGAGGGACCAAGATCTTGCTACCCAAATACCCCTCAGAGCGAAAATCTTGGCCACCTCTATCAGAGCCCATGAATGGGAAAATCCCTCAGATTTGACTGACTTTCGCTTCTTGGCTGGCAAAACCTGGACCTTGCCACCCAAATAGCCCTCAGAGCGAACTTGGGGCGAGGAAATAGGAATGTGAACTCTGGGGGGTCACAAGGATATATACCTCGAGAGGCGTGCTAGTAGTATCATCCTTGAGGGATGCTACTGAGGCAAATCTCTTCAATTATGAGGAGGATCAGGGACTAGCTAGACACCGAATATATGCGAAAGACAGTGCAAAAATTGTGATGGGGTCATGAAGAAGGAGGTTCAAGAAGTCAAAGCCAGAAAAGGAGGATCACAACATTCTTCCGAGTTGTTTGGGTGAAGGGATGGTAGATGAACGCTTGAAAAAGGGTTGTACTCACCAGGTTAGGTGTGTATCAATTCGTCCCATGCCTCACTTTCTATCATTAAGATTTTGCTAAGCCTTGGGGAAGAATCACCGGACCAAGAAGAACAGACGATGTACAGTCATTACTGGGATTTGGACTATCCTGCAACTATCTTCATTTTCAAATATACTTCGTTGGGTAGGTCATGGTATTTTCTATGTGTCCCCACTCATGCCAACTCCTGACCCCGCCTGATACAACCCTCAACCCAAGCGACTTTTTCTTGACCTTGCTTGCATCATTGCAACAACATCAATGACATTGTAATTACATTATGGCAAGGGACACTTACAAAGGCAAAGCCAGCCAAGAAGCCAAAGTCAGTCAAATCTAAGACTCGGACAACCTTTCTGTGGGCAATGGCAAGATAAGTGTACCTACTTTTATCATGGGCCAACACATAGCCGACTGTCATGTGCATGAGTTGTTCTTGAGAAATTGATGGATAGACTGCATGAACCTGACAATAAATCAGACACTGATATGCCATAATGCTCTGATGATCTGTACCCTATGCCAACCAACAGCCACATTGCTCCACAGAACACCAATATCATCACCATTACTGACCATCAGCCCACAGCTACATGCAGCCCTCAGCCCATGGAAACCCTTTGCCAAATTCAATCCCCATCCAATCATGCCCTGGGCCCAATACAACCTCAAACCAGGCGGCTAAGCATCAGTTACTAACCCAATGCGAAACCCTCAGCCCAATCCAACCCTCAGCCCTGCAAAGCCCTCTACCCAATCCGACCCTCTGCCCAGTGTAACCCTCTGCCCAATCCAACCCTCAATCCAGGCAACTATTTATTGACCTTGTTTGCACCATTCCAACAACATCGGTCAAATCCTGATGGGATTATGAATAGGTTTACTTACAAGGGAAAAGTGATCCAAGAAGCGAAAGTCAGTCAGGTCTAAGACTCAGATGACCTTTGTTCACACACAAAGGTTGTCCCAGTCTTAGATTTGACTGACTTTTGTTTCTTGGCTGGCTTTGCCTTCGTAAATGTGCCTCGTTGTAATGTCATTATGATTTGACCGAGAAACTCCAACACAGTCTACATCAGCAATCAACCAATGAATGATGATGTAAATGTATCCAATATGTTATTGGTGACATTCACATCTTCGTTGAGTTGGCAGCGGTTGTTGATGTAGACTACAAGAGAAGCGACTCCAGGAATGATTGCCTGTCCATAAGTTAAATGCTGTCCCTAGGTAGCTACGCTTGACAGAACTGTGTTCTATCATCATGAAACATATGTTTGATTAGCTACTAGCAAGTCAAAAGACCTATTGGTAGAGGAGTGTAATGATAAGAATTGTGGGGTACATCTGATGTGGTCAACCAACCTCAGCTCGCATTGAGTTTCAGATCAAGGTGGCTGACCAGGTATTTACAGTTGTGGAGGTATGGACTAGAGAAGATCTCATAATGACATCATGGAGTTTGTTCACAATATACAGTGGTTGAACTCGTAAAAGAGTATGTGGATGCCGCATTTGCATAAAAAAACCTCGCGCGTGCGACTATGTCTTGCACTGTGGCAATATCACATCTTTTGTACCTCATAGTCCTTTGTAATGTGTCTCACAAATGTGAATGAATGCCTGATGTCAGATGATAAATTAAATCCTAGTCTTCCCGTTGCCCGCATTACATTATACATCAAGCCAAAGAATGAAGGCATTAGCTGCCATTGAGGTTCATCTGGTATATGAGCACTTGCATGGCAGTTTTGCGTTCCCAAGTTCATGCAATGGTGGCGCCAAGGTGCTATTCACAAAATTGATTAATACAGTACATCTACATCCATCGCTCATTCCACAATATCTTCTAGTTGGGTGATGGGAAATGGTCTCCGTGGACGTGGGGGAGGGGGGACTCTCTTGTTTTTCTTGGCCATGGTCATTTGCTTCTGAAGTTCCCGCCGCTTCTGTCTCTCTGTCTTTCTCCGCAGATTGCCATCAGTGTCGAAGGGTTGAGAGTCCATGAGGTCAGCTGCAAATATGCGTTTACCCTTGATCAGCTTCATCGTTCGTCGCGCTTTTGGGGCCCTCTTCTGGACTCTCGCCTCCCCTTTCCAATACAGTCGATCTTGTAGAATATGGGATTGGTCGTGAACACGATTGCTTCGTTCTTTTGCGTCCACACTCTTGCTCCGCTAGCAGGAAGGCAGTGAAGTTCCGAAAATACCTCACGTAATCCCTGTTTCAGCAACTGTTGCTGATCCTCATCCATCGCCTTCATCGTCCTGTGAAATTCTGCAATGTATCCATCGCCCTCCCAAAGCCCAGACCACTGAGTATTGTCCTTATGGGCGGCATCAGGGTCGGGAAAGAACAGAGTGCACCTGTCAAGGAAGGGCCTCGACTTCGGACCCATGCGACCAGGAGTGACGCCCGTACTATCATTCAGCCCGGCATTGCATGCTTCAAATGCGACTGCAGCGAGAGTGTCATCGATGCTGGTGATTGTCCAGCACTTCATGGCCTCTTGAAGCGAGTTTGGGTGAGGTCTGATGCCCTTGAAGATTTCGGGTGTGAGCATCAGCCACATGTGCCTAGTGAACATGACCACCGAACGTCCGACGGAGAGTTGAGTGTTGGACAATCTGGGTGACCACACCCAGGGTCTCATGATCATTGCAGGCGAGTTTGACATGGCTGCCTTGAGTCGAGTCCATGTTGGTGTGCGGACCAAGAGGATAGTCCTCCAGTTCAGACTCGGTGCTTTGCCATACATTAGTTCTGCTCACTGCCCGGTCCCTTTGAGCCTTTGCATTGACTCCCATGAGGGCCAGTACATGCACGTCATCGATTTGCTGCACCTCAGTCAGGCAGGTGTCGCTATTGATGTCGAAGTCGTGTAAGAAAAACATTCCTGCAGTTTCGAGGATGTTTCTGTACTCGAGTAGGGCAAGAGATTCGCGGACATGAGAGTCGTAGATGATAGGAGTTGATGTTGTAGAGCGAAGCATGTGGTTGAGCACTCCAGTGAGAACGCCAAGATTCGGCGGATTCTTTCTGACAATGGATATCTGGGTCCTCTGAATCTCCCGCACCCGTCTCCTCAGAAGCTCGAACCAGATCTTGGATGGAATCCACAGGACTGGATCTGATTTCAGGTATTCTCTGGCCTGCATGACGAGAATCGCCCAAGTCATTCTATAGTCGACGATGATTGGAGCGTGTGTCACTGACCTTTTCTTCCACATTTTCCAGGATGATTCTGGCTGCATGTCCGCTCACCCTATACTCATCCCTGACACCATATGTTTTCTCCTTGCAACCCTCGACGACCTTGGCGATTTCGGTGCATTCAGCCATATATGATGGGGACAGTTTATAGGCGTCGCTGTCGGATGCGAAATTCGCTTGGTTGCTGTTCGTTCGAATCGACTCATAGTATAGGTTGTAGGTGCTCCTGAATGCGATGTGCGTCTGCTGGGATCTCTCCTGTTGCATCTCGGCCTGCAGCGCCCCATATCTAGATAGTGTGTTGTGATGATGTATCTCCCCTCTTTTGTAGCCTCCCGCTCCAAATGATGCTTCCAGTGCGTCTAAGCGCCATACCCCTACGAGTGGGACACTCGGAGAGTGGGGCGTGAATGAGACACCCACATCTACCAGCAGTTCGCCATGCCTCCTGTTCATCATATATTTCCAGTCAAGGTCAGGTAGGTTGCGACGCAGGGCCTCTTCTGGTCCTGAGAAACGCCCCCTCTGGCCATCCTTCGTGAGCAGCTTTATTCCCTTTCCTTCCAGAATAAAGAAAAACGACCCATACATGCTGAGCTCGGGTCCTCCATCACGTATGCGAGCTTCCATACGTTTCTGCACGTCACAAAAGTCATCGTCTGAAAGGGGTATGGTCTTAGGAGGTCCCCATCCGCCCCTTCTCCCGTCCGCACCTCTGGCCTTGTAACGTGCTTCCTCCAATGTGTGTTTCAGGTATGGCTCCCAGCTGACGTCGGTGCACTGTCCAATCGATGGAAGCAGTACCCTATCCCAGAATATGTCCAAGACCTCCTTTGGCATCAGAGTGATTCTCCGACCGTTCGTTGGGTGCTGATGAATCATCCTTGGGAACGCGATGTATAGATTGAGTGTCGATGATGCTGATGATATGCGCCCCATGCAGACGTGAGGGATTGCAGACATGGGAAATCGTTTGGACAGCCATTCAGTCCTCCCACCGGGTGAATTTGCATCCTCTTCCGACTGCGGTATGGTGATCTCTACATAGGTGTGATTGTGCTTGTATATGCCTGGTTTCGTTTGGAAAGGCGGAACGATGTAAACACCAACAGACCCTTTGCATCGGAACACCTTTGTTGTCCATATGATGCTGTCTATGTCCACCGAGATCTCTATCTCGTCTTCTGAGAGTGAAACAGCATCTCGTTCGAGATCAACATATAAGGCAGGACCATCGCCATACCGATGACTGGTGCAGCCCCGCACAAAGGCATTGTGTCCGAACCTGCATTCGTCCTGCAGTGGGGGATCGTATTGGGCAGATTCGACGAGCTCAGATGCGGAGAGTATTTCTACATCATTGACGTATGTGCGCTGTTCTTCATGATCAGTTCCCCGTCGCTTCAGGCTGTATGCACCTGTCACACGATCCGGAACTTGGTCCGAAGGATCATGGGAGTCTGTCGTGCCGATAGGCATGATATGGTCCATGGTTGCAGTGGGGTCGCATTGATAGAAAATGTGGAATGAACTTGGTGTGATGCGATAGCCGCAATCGACCCAGTCTAACCAAGCAGTGGAGATCTGCATCCCTCCAGCACGGAATGTCATCGTCGTATCGATATCCCTGGGAGTCATCATCATCTCAATGGTGGGTCCGCCCTCATATTCATCGAATCCATGGTCGTCTGGCAGCCATCTCCTACCTCCATATGCAGCCAATGGAATTGGTGCGGTTGGACGTGGAAATCGTCTGTTGCTTCCAAGATACCAGCTTTTCACTCGTCTCCGAGATGTTGTGGCAGCTACAGTGCGTTGAGAGTCCTCGGTATCATGGACGACCGATGGTAATTCTGGCTCGAGTTGAAGGTGTGTTCCAATGGCACGAGGGACTATTGAATTGCGATTCCGAGATCCAGCGAGGTGTTTGCTTGCTTTGAACAGCTTGTCAAGGTGCGCCTTGCCCATCGCATGTACCACATTCGTGGTGTCATCGTCCTCGCTCAATCCATCTGGACCATCTGGGTCTGCATTGGTGCCATCTCCATTCTCGCCACTGTGCGAGGCATGCTCTCCATCTTGATGGACGATGGGGCGTTGACACAAGGAGCAGGTGGCGCTCACAACAATGAGCCTCCGCAGGAGCTTGAGGCAATCAGGCCTGGTATCGCCCATTCTGGATCGAATTGATGATGTCCTCGTCGGGTAGCTCGTCGTCTTTCCAATCATCTCGTGGGCTGTCTAGGAGCATCAGGTAGTTGCTGCAACAGAGCTTGACATGCGCAGCAATGACACGCAGCATGTGAATCCGCAGTTTGTGACCGCATTGGATCTCAAAGTCCGGTAATGTTTCCCTGCTCATCTAAACCCAGCTTCAGGCATTGCGCCAGCACGGAGCAAGCGATGGGACCACAGTCGACTCCATTTTGCTCCCAGTCCATTGGGTTGATGGACACGTCTGAGACATCTCCTGTGCTCCATCCATGAAGGGCTCCGATTTTCCTCCAATATTCCGGACCTCTCCAATCGTTCCAGTCATGTGGATCCTCTCCGTCTACATCCATTGAATCCGCAGAAATATGGCGACCCAAGACGTGCGCCATGCGTCGCTCATAATCGAATATGACCACGAAGAAATGGTTGGAATGATGCACTATGAATCCGACAGGGGCCATGGCACATGTGCCGTCATGGGGCACAAAATGGTTCCGCCGGAAGTGCTCCAGTTCTTCATCCTCGATGTTATTCGCTGTCGCTGCATTCCAGTCCACATATCTCATGTGTGTTCTGCCCAGCATCTCATACCACACATGAGACAAGTAAAAATTTGCGACTGCTGCTTCGAGCCACTCGTTTAATCCAAGGGTCGTCCAGCTATGCAGCACAGACAGCCAGACACCCGGCTGCGCCATTGAACGAGCTGTTAGTCGGTAACATGAGTGTCTCCAGTTCCATCATCATATACTCTGAACTCCACTCACAGGCGATTTCCTGCTCGGTAAGTGCAGCCAATGTAGGCGCAGGCGCTTCAAGCGAGTGTGCCCTGAAGTCGTCTTCCGGTGGGGGGGTGGGTCTATAGTCGTGATCAACGGCTCCTCCGATAGACTGTGATCTCCCTGATATACAAAATAAATGTTTGAACCTGCTCGTGCACCCATGGTAGTCAATGCTTACATTGCGCCCGCTGATTGTGGTCATCATCCTCGGTTTGTAGTTCGACAATGTTTGAAGACGCTTCATGAGTCACATGTGTCCTGGACGCTGGAAAT
This sequence comes from Suillus clintonianus, assembly GCF_016758775.1. Classification (NCBI taxonomy): domain Eukaryota; kingdom Fungi; phylum Basidiomycota; class Agaricomycetes; order Boletales; family Suillaceae; genus Suillus; species Suillus clintonianus. The sequence continues at coordinate 88,073 of NW_024539384.1, forward strand.
AGAATATACCATTACATCTTCAACAGAGAGATGGAGATCGACCGACCATTCACTTCTTTATGTGTAGCATATTTTTTGGGACGTCCACGACCACGTCGTGTGGACGGTTGTTCCCCGACTTTCCTGCTCTTCATCGCTGTCCCATTGATATTGAGACTCTGGAATTCAGCTGCTGTTGGTTGGCTGTCCGCTTCGCATGCATCGACAGGGGGGACAGTGTTGATACCAACGCCATCATATATCCCATCAAGATTGTTGGGAGCTTCCTGCTGGCATGGATTACTCGTCGCACGAATGACGTGTCTGACACTGCTATTATCAGTGAAAGTTAGGGCCTTGTGCGTGCTGCCTGTGCTCAAGTGTCATTTCAATGAAAATAGGGTTGAGATTCTGGGACTGACGACATGGAATTCCCGTCTTGTTAGGTCGTCCGCGTGCCCGACGTGGCTTGTTCTGTTGTGTATCATTCTCCCTCTCGGCTATTCTGCAACTTTCTATCGCTGTGGACTGTTCCTCGCACTGTGGATCAATATGTTGCCGATGATCCGTGTTCTGCTTTGCGGTCCATGATTCCTGCGGATTCCAATCCATGATACCAGAGTTCAGAATTTCCTGTACTATATTAACCACATCCTCCTCCTCCTCCTCCTGATCCTCATGCACCTCGTGCTCTTGAAGACCATCGCATGTAGTGCTTATCGTTTCATCAGTGGGAACGCAGTACACCACATCCGCTCGTGCAGGGAAATGGTCAGGCACCGGACTTGTGGTAGCACGAATGGTACACTTTCCAAGCGCATTCTGGATAGCTGAGCTGCCATCCTGAGTACTCGCAACGCCTGGCATCTGCTTGGTACCTGAAATCCAGTGTCATGTCCATGTAAATAGGGGTCAAGCAGATGTACCCACGGCGCTGCACCACTCGCTTTTTAGGCCGGCCTCGTCGTCCTTTAGTTGTCTGGACATGAGTCCCGCTTGAATGTACAATTTTACAATTATCTATAGCTGCTGACAGTCCTCCCAGATCGTCATCAGTGTTCCATCCATCCTCCAATGTATTTTCGGGCGTGTATCCAAGGGCACCTACAATCCTCGAGCGTCGTGGGTCCCAATCCAGAATCTTGGACTCCATGATTGCCAGTTGAACATCACTGACATAGTGTTCATCCATCAGAACGTAGGTATGCGCTGTACCTGGGGCTGAGCGCTTGCACCACCCTCCCAGGGTCCATGTATTATATTCCCGTTAATATTCAAGGTCCCTGGCTTCATAGACTCCGAGGTTTAGCTCCATTGGACTAGGTGTGTTCGATTTATCTGGTTATTCGGTTAATGGAACATCGGATTAGCTTAGGGTGGCAATACTCGGCATGTCATAATATTATGCAGGTGCTCGATCAAGTGATGTGTAAAGTTCGGATCACACTCCGGCATGACACAGTATTACGCTGGTGATCGATCAAGGGATGTATATAGGATGGATCAAACTCTGCTTCAACACCGAGAGCCCCATTTTGTAGGCACGCTTGACCTTACCTACATCGTCCTCATGTCCCTCGCCTGCATTTCTGTCCGACCTTTAGTGATCAGCCATGTATCTCATTCAGAGGAGAGAAGAACATTACCTCCTATGCGTAGTGATCATCCAAAGCTGCGCACACTCAGGCGATGTACATCATTGGAATGTATGTTCCACTGTGGCACCTGACAGCAATACTCGCTTACCATCACCCACAGGGGTCTACGATACTGATGACCACTCTGATAGCTCGATCGACAAGGGCAGTTTAATCATTCGAGTTAGGGATGAGTATGTGAATGTCTACATATTTATTTTGAAATTCTGACCTGCATTTTTCAGTGTCGCGATATTTCCACTTGATGAACGTGCGGTACCATTGAATGATGGAAGTCTCCCTACGATGTCATATTGGTATGGTAAAGTTAGGGGGATCTATTTGACGACGGCCAAAAAGACACAGGTGAGTGAGACCATCGTTTGTGTCCCATTCCAATATGGTTACTCATGTGGTGGTGGTGTGCGGAAGGACGTGTGGCTCGACATACAGTGGTACTACAGGCGGGTTGACTTGGAGGATCAAGATGTGGAGTATGTTGTTACATTGGGGAGCTTCGCAGAAACATTGAAAGTGTCTTCATCCAGCCTTGCAGCTTGTGTCGGTGACTATGAGCTTGTGTTGAGCGATCACAAGTCTGTTGTGGACATGCATTGCGTCGAAGGGTGTGTTCTCAACGATTTCTGCCGGTCCAGACCATCCCAGTAATATCTATTTATGCACTGCAGCTCACGCAAAGATTGTTCGGTATGATGAGGGCGATTTATCCCAACCTCAAATACCAACTGCCACCCTATACCACCGGTGGAATATATCCATGAAATTCACAACGCACAGGAATGTCCTGCAGCTGCAGGAAGTCAATATCGAGGTATGTATGGTTTCTATATGATGCAGTGGATGAACCTCATGATCTGTTTCACAGAATTCACAGGTATCCACGAACTGCAGTTGCAACTCATGCGATATCGCATTCTCGTCCCCCAATCACCTGCAACGATACTGCAGGTCTTGTTGCAGGTGGTTCAATGAGGCTTGTATGTCGGCCCTTGGCCACAGGATGAGTAGGAACACCAAGCCACGCCTGACATCTCCCTACGACGGCGTTGAACTTTGATGAAGAGTTTCTTGTCCTTTTGACAACACCAATTCGACGTGGGGGACATTGTGGGATAGTTGGAAACGGTATGCTTGTCGTTCAGATTAGAGCACTGATGGAACAGGCGATGAAGCTCGGTAAACTTCCTGATGGATGGATGGACGACCTTCAGCCGACAGTGGACACATCTGCTAACGAGATTATTCGACGATATTCCTGCCCCACGTGCAAAGGGATGGTGATATAATAGTAGTTGAATTCTGAAATGTCTTACTCTACTCTACTCAACATAGATGTTGTTTTTTGGTTCGCAAAATGTTGGATACAGTGCCATCTGCTGTCGGTTTCAGCGACCCACATCAATGGCTTGTGTCCGGGGAGTAATGTCAGGGTCATAAGGTTTGAAATATAGCCATATACACTAGTGATGGGCAAAGTCAAAATTCACCACATGTTGTTAATGCATTTGGGCTAGGCGCGGGCTTTTCATTGCAGGCTTGGGAGTCATGAAAAAATCGTGTTGCCAGCCGAACGACCTGTAAAATGAGGGCGGCCATGTGTGACCAACACTAACACCGCTGTTGCATGCACAGCAGTGTTGCATACAGGCCAGCTGGGGAGTATAATTGGATCTTATTATCAGCAGCCCAATGATACAGTCAGACAGTACCTGTATTTATATTGCATATGAAAGTGGGTCTTAATCTCCCATACACCAGTACACGATGGACGAACAGCCCATACCGCTAATTTCATAAACAATTGGATTTGATTAGCACAGCACCGGATCATGGTTTTGAAAATTTGACATCACATGCATATGGCTGTGTGGAGCCGAGTTACAAGCTTGAGGCACCCGAGATATTACAAGTACTGAGGCGGAACTGGTGGACCTGCAAGCGGGCACATTCCTTTCCATGAATCCGTTGTGTCACATTCGTCAATGGAGTCCAGAGGAGATCGGTCGACTACTGAAAGTCAAAGGAACAATTCAAGATGTGGATGGACTGTGTTCATTCAAAGTATCCAGTCGGGCCGCCAGTACTGTGACGTTGCTGCGCACTATCGATTCCTCTCCATGCGCTGAACAAGAAATTTGGCCTGTATAGGAAGATCTGTGGCCCACCTCAGCTCTTCGTCCCATTGTAACGCTTCCCATATGCGTGATGTATATGCCTCAATCATGGACTACATGAATGAAGTACGGATTGCATTCATGGACGACGCTGCACAGTCTCCAGATGCATTTGCATGGCAAATTCAGATCCCCAGCGCTCGATTTACTATCTCTGGTTGGATCACATATCCAGGGCTTTGACGCCAAGGGATCGCGAAGACCTACCAAGCGACTCATGGGGTGACCTTTAAACATGTGCAGAATTCAACATGTTCTGATATACTTGTGTTTCGTGCGTTTGTCACTTGTATCATTAATATAACTGTATTGATCTGCTAATTAGTCGATTGGCGTGCATATCACGACAAACAATGCACTGAGCATGACTGCTGTGGTGCGCTGCAGGGTTGTGGTACCGGCGAAGACGTCCAGCAGTTGCTTGCCGCAGTCGATTCCTCTCTCAATGCTTCCAATGCTCCAGTAGAACATGGAGCTGGTACGGATACCACCTGCACGACGCATCCAGGCGATACTGCTGCCCCAGTGGCGACTCAATCACACTGCGTTGATTCGGTGCGTGCCTCGTGTATCTAAACAGTGTACTAGCTTATGCAGATCCTGTGTCTTCAGAAGGACTCCTTTCCAAAATATCCATTGCCCTTCAACGATAACGACCGAATGCTGGCTTTAAGTACACTTTCTGGGGGAGCACGCAAGTTGATCATTGGTGGATTTGGGCGATGGCTGCCCAGTCACATTGCGATGCGGTTTCGAGAGATGCAAGGATTGCATCATTACGACCCTATGAAGGGTCTCTGGGAGCATGGCATGCTGTTCACATCACGAAATAATGAAGAGTTCTTCGAGTTTTTGGAATGGC